>NC_057814.1:628353543-628383632 GCF_018294505.1 Triticum aestivum | reverse complement strand
TCTCTTCACATTGGCCGACGATCCATCCCCCGGCGATTCTTGAGCCTGGAGTTGAGTGGAGCTTGGTTTCTTCTTCTCTTCTCCATCCACCCTCGCACAACACCGCCATCATGGGGTGGCTCGAGGAGACCAACGATGGCCAGCACCAGCAGTTGGTGACGACGAGGTTTGAAAATATTTCAATAAGAAGTACTTCCTCACTAAGATAGTAAAGAATTTAGGGAATAAAAATAAACTTGTATTGTCTTCTAATTTGCGTCAATTTTGCTACCTTGAACTACTTTTTCTAAGTGAGCTAGGCTAGGGGAGTGGATTTACAACTCAACCACATGGGTTCAAGTCAAGTTCCCGCTAGTGCAAGTTTGTGTTCTTATATTCTTTAGAAACTACTATCGCTGTAGGGTTTCCCCTACCCCATTCCTGAAAGAAAAGCGATTTTTTTTTTGCCTTGAGATAAATTACTAAATTTTAACATGCTCCATCTTACCTCCTCCTTTACATCTGAGGTAAGAAGGTAAGAGTTAATCAAAGCACTAATTAATGAGATCAACGACTAAGATCTATTAGATACTTTTACCTCTTATGTAAAAATAGGGGGTAAGAGGGAGCATGTTAAAACTGATAATCAGTAAATAAAAGTAGAAATATTCGTAGGAACTGAGTACATGAAAAATTAACTCTCACAATGAATCCTTATTTAGTACTCCCTTCGTCCTAAAATTCTTGTCTTACATTTGTCTAGATACGGATGTCCTAAAACATAACTAGACACATCCGTATTTAGACAAATCTAAGACAATAATTTTGGAACGGAGAGAGTAGTAGAGGTTCAGAATGTTAATTAAATCTCCTCACGCCAGAAACTTTGAGGAATTGACGACACCGGGCGGGGACTGCAAACATATCCGTTACCCACTAGAGTCTATAGGTCGACCGGCGTGGCCACCATAAAGGTTCATCCCGCTGTCTCATTGTCCATTTTGTATCTTGCCGAATTATCCATGTTAATGCGTGAACTTGCATGTCGCAGACCACCGGATGGATAAGTAAGCCAATTAGTAGTCAAAGTGGTGAAATAAAAAAAGTTACCCAATGATGACAGGAAATAAACACTCGCTAAATCGCTTGCTTGAGAGGATTTACACTGTGAAATTCCTCCTTTGTCATGTACCAGAGGAGTACATCTGATTGGAAAGTTTGTGGCTGTACGTTGTTTCTGAATTCAGTCCATTATTGTTCATGCTAGCTACCATAGACTGGAGATATATTTGAGAAGTCTCCACTCTCCAGTCTGATGATAATATTGCTCTGGAAGCCAAATGGATATGTCTTCACTTCGAAAATCATGTGCTGCAACGCATGAAGCCATAATCTGTTATTTTCATGTACAGTTATTGTCAGATGTGAGTTTCTTTTGAAAAATGGCGAGGAATGTCTGTCTATCTGCAGCAAAAAAATCCATATACTGCCAAGTTTAGCATTTCTTTTCGATAGTATTAATTGGGTGCGGACAACCTGTGTAGGAAGCAGCGTACCAATTACTCATGTACTATATCACTGCCACCAAACTCTTGAAATGATAATGATTTTATTTCACTTATCAGCTGCATAATGAGATACTGGCCGAAGCATGAGTGGCTCGAATCATATCCCTGGAGCGAGTAAATAGCATAAAACTATCACTTTTCGTCCTATGGTTCCAAAAAACCACCACTTTTTTGTTTGTGACTGATACCTACCACTTTTTCGTCGGTTGTCTCAAAAAACCCAAATCGCCTTGTGTTTTACAACTGATCGCGATTATGACAGGTTGGGCCCGCTCCTAAACGAACCGTCTGGTTGACCGTCGGTTTGACCGTTAACTGACATGTGAGGCCCACGTGTCAGTGTCTCTTCCTAACAATCTTATTAAAAACAGCAATCAGGTCCCTGTAAATATTTTTGAAAAGCAATCGACTCCCTCGCGCGGCCGTGCTCAAGATCGAGAGGAGCTCGTCGTTCAGTAGCCATGGCGCCTGCCGCCGTGGAGCTCCCCGTCGCGTGGTCTCTTTCTCTTCCCTCTTCCTCGCGTCCGCTCGAGGTGGGTGGGGCAGCTCGAAGCGCTCGGCTCCAATGGCCGTCGCTGGCAACCTCCTCCCCCATAGCCCGGTCGCCGGCAACCTCCTCCCCACGGCCTCGACGCGCTCCACTACCTGCTCGCCGGCGCCGGCCTCCGCCTGCCCCCGCACGTCGACGACGTCGAGTTCGCGGAAGCAGTCTCGTGCCCGAGGCCTCGTCCCCGCCGACGACCATGACCAACAGCAGCTTCTCGCGTGCCCCTGCTCCTCCCCAAGCAAGCTCCAGCAGGGCGCCCTCACCGCCCCGCGCCCGAGGCCCTGCCTTCTGCTTGTCCGCGCCGATCGAATCCAGCAGGTCGCCGTCTCCTCGCGCCCCTTCTCCCCTTTTCTCTGGTTCTTCTCTAACCTTCGTTCTCTGCTGCTCATGAACCAGCGCCGGCCACCGTATTCCAGCGAGGCGAGGCACCGAGCTCCGCCGCAAGTCCCGCTGCTGCTCTGCGTCGCGCCGCTGCTCTGCTTCCCGGAGGACAGACGAAGGGGAAGAGGAAGGGGCGAGCAAGCAAGCGGCGGCGGCGGCGGAGAGCAGGCAGTTCACCGGGGCCATGGGTCGCCGCCAACCTCTTCCTCTCCCACGGGGCCGACGAGATCCGGCAGAGGCAGCGCCGCCGCGCGCTGCTCCCTCCTCACCTGCTCCGGCCGTCCACCATGCGGGAGGCCGTGCTCCGGCCAAAGGGGGAGGTGAGCTCGCTGGTGGCGGCGTGGCGGCCGCTAGGTGGAGGCGGAGCTCCAGTGGGGTGGGAAAGGAGGCGAGGTGGACAGCGGCTGGGAGCTGGCTGGAGGGCGGCGACACGGCAATGGCGACTGCTGTGCGGCTGCGGCGGTCATGGGAGTGGTGTGCGCGAGGACCCGATTGCTTTTTCTAGAAATATTTACAGGACCCGATTGCTTTTTATTTTTTTGGCAGGGACCTGATTGATTTTATGCCACGTCAGTTAACGGTCAAACAAAACGGTCAAACAATCAGAGCTCTTACACGCGGGCCCAACCTGTCATTATCGCGATCGGTTGTAAAACACAAGGCGATTTGGGTTTTTTGAGACAACCGACGAAAAAAGTGGTAGGTATCAGTCACAAACAAAAAAATGATGTTTTTTTGGAACCATAGGACGAAAAGTGGTAGTTTTATGCTATGTACTCCCCTGGAGCTTCGTTTCAGAAGTACACATCAGCCGCTTAAAGCCTGAAACATGGATGGACCTGATTGAAAGACAACGACTTCAATAATAGTTGAATTGTTGACCGAATAGAACAAGTTGCAATTCCAATTTCCAAGAAAAAGACAAGAAGTTATTGAGAGAAGGATACGTGAAACAGTGAAATCCCTGCTGCAAAGTTGACCATTTATTTACTGAGAAACAATTGATCCTGAGGACCTTTGTACGAAATATAGCAAACTAATTACTCGTATATATCATTGTATTGTCACCACACAACTGAAATAAGTAACCTTTTTCACTTATCTCCAGCGTGATGGATGATGAAATTTGAGCACGAGTGGCCTAAATTGGACGATGCCGTGGGGTCTACATCCTTATTTCAGGAGTATACATCAGCCAGCTAAAATAAAAGATGATGCCGTGGGGTCTGCATCCTTACTGTCATCTACAACGCTCAAACTTAATAACAATGACTTCTCAACTAACTATTAATTGCATCATTGACGAACTAGAACCAGCTATCATTCTCAAGTAAGGGACAAGCACGCCAATCAGTTTCCTATTTAGTTATAGTAGATGTATATCGCTTCTCTGGAGTGTGTACCACTAGTTGATTTCTATAATAGCGTCCATTTGTGATCATTCCATAGATCAACTCGAGTGCCTCAACAAATATGGATGCACGCTCTGCCTCTCTACTCCTACTAAATTTGGTTCATCTGTTTTTGCGCATCTCAGCTCGTGAATTCCTCTTGCCAGGCTCCTCTCTCTCCATAGAGGATAGCTCCCATATGCTCCATTCACCAGATAGCACTTTCACCTGTGGCTTCAAAAACATTTCCCGAAATGCCTCCGTCTTCTCTATTTGGTTCTCCAACACAGTTGACAAGACTGTCGTCTGGAGCGCAAATCATCTCCATCCTGTGTACTCCTGGGGATCCCGAGTCATGCTGTATGCGGATGGCGGAATGGTTCTAGAGGATTACAATGGACAGTCCGTGTGGGAAAACAATATCAACTCTTCATCAAAAGCTATAAAAGCTCAGTTATTGGACACTGGGAACCTCATCGTGAAGGGCCAAGGTGATATTATTCTATGGCAAAGCTTTCATTCTCCTACTGATACATTGCTGCCCTATCAGAACATTACTAGTGCTACCAAGTTGGTATCTACTAGTAGGTTACTTGTTCCTGGGCGCTACAGCTTTCATTTTGATGATCAACATCTACTCACATTGTTTGACGATGAGAAGGATATCTCTTTTATCTACTGGCCAAATCCTAATAGTGACATATGGACAAAGCAAAGAAACTCGTTTAATACCACCACAATTGGGGTCCTTGATAGTTGGGGGCATTTCCTTGGAAGTGACAATTTAAATTTTAAGGCTAGTGATTGGTGCATTAGGATTATGAGGAGGCTAACCTTGGATTATGATGGCAACCTTAGATTATATAGTCTAAATAAGACAGATGGAACATGGTTGGTCACATGGATGGCACTTCCTCAGACCTGCTCTATACGTAGTCTATGTGGTATGAATGGAATATGTGTGTATACACCTAGGCCTTCTTGTGCATGTGCTCCTGGACATGAGATCATCGACCCAAATGATAGGAGCCAAGGTTGCAAGCCGAAATTCAATCCTAGTTGTGATGGGCAGGAGATGTTTGTGAAGCTACCAAACACTGACTTCCGAGGTAATGACCAAAGTAAGAATACCTCTGTTTCATTTCATACTTGCAAGAAGATATGCTTGAACGATTGCAGTTGCAAAGGTTTTCTATACTGGCAAGCAAGTGGAGGTTGCTATCCAAAGTCGTCCCTTTTGGGTGGTGAAATGAGGCCGGGTTTGGGCCGTTCTATCTATATCAAGCTTCCTAAGACATTACAGGTCTCAAAGTCCTCAATTCCTCAATCTCAACCTTTTGATCCTAGATATGCTCCTAATTGTAGTGCAAAGACCGAATATTTCACTCCCGATTTTCTGGATCAACCCAAAGATAGTCATAGTGGATTAAACTTGCAGTACTTGTACTTGTTGTATGGATTCTTATTAGCAATATTTTTTGTGGAGGTGATATTTGTGGCACTAGGGTGCTGGTTTGTGTTGAGAAGGGAGGGCAAGCACTTACCAGGAGTATGGCCAGTTGAGATTGGCTACGAAATGATAACCAACCATTTTCGCGGATACACTTACAAGGAGTTGCAGAGAGCGACTCAAAATTTTAAGGATCAAATTGGATGTGGGGCATCTGGTCATGTATACAAGGGGGTCTTGAAGGACAAGAGGGTAGTGGCGGTGAAAAGGTTGGCAGACATAAACCAAGGCGGGGAAGAGTTCCAACATGAACTGAGTGTGATTGGGAAGATTTACCATATGAATCTGGTGAGGGTATGGGGGTTTTGTTCTGATGGCCCACACAGGATACTGGTTCTAGAGTACGTTGAGAATGGTTCATTGGATAAAACTTTGTTTAGTAGCACAAGGTTAATTGAATGGAATGAAAGGTTTAATATTGCTATAGGGGTGGCAAAAGGATTGGCGTATCTTCATCATGAATGCTTGGAGTGGGTTATCCATTGTGACCTGAAGCCTGAAAATATATTGTTGGATGACAACTTGAACCCGAAGATCAGTGACTTTGGCCTTGCTAAACTTGTGAGTAGAGGTGGATCCAATAAAAATGTGTCGAGGATCCATGGAACAAGAGGTTACATAGCTCCTGAGTGGGTCTCTAGCCAACCAATAACAGCAAAGGTTGATGTCTACAGCTTCGGAGTGGTTGTCTTGGAACTACTGAAGGGGGCTCGTGTTTCAGACTGGGCATCAAATGCTGACGAGGAAGTGGAAACGGTCTTTGGATGGGTCATTAGGATGCTTGCAGAAAATCTAATGATGGAGGGTGGCCAACAGTTATGGATATCTGACTTCGTTGATTCGAGATTGAATGGCCAGTTCAATGAGTTGCAGGCAAGAACTATGGTCAAGTTGGCCGTTTCTTGCGTAGAAGAAGATACCAGAAAAAGGCCCACCATGGAAAATGTTGTGCAGATGCTTCTTTCGGTTGTTGATGCATAATGCAACAACATGCTACCCCGCAAAAAAGGAGTTTGAAGTTTTGTATACTATGCAACATGTCATGTAATGCTTATTATAGTTGTATCCACAACAAGGTATCTATGATGTGTATCCTGTTTGAGTAAGCACGTCATGTATCTATATTAGTATATAAGTTCCCTTTTGTTTATGGTTTGAAATTCTTCACCAAGTCGATTTGTAAGTCAGTTATGTATATTGTAATGAAAAGCCACCAGAAAAGCTGCAGATAGCAGCGCCAAATCGATCCATCGATTCTTACATTGTTAGCCAGCTTTGCTGCAGAGGCCGTATGGTTTAGCTGCTGCAAAATCAATAGGCTTCATGTATGTGAGTCGTCGCATGGGCTGATGTGACTGAAGCAGTTCAAGGCCAACATGTCGATGAAATCAAGAACTCCACGAGCCACTAATATGCTAGTATTGAATACCGTATTTGACCACTGCGCCTAACGCAAAAGTTATGCTAGCTCTAATATATAGGAGCTTTCCCTACGAAAGTGTTGTTGTGATCTTGACTCATGTGAGCTCGGGTGAACAATAAAATCTAAAAAAAATGGAAACAATTTCTTTTTTCAAACATTGACAATTGTTGGATAGCTTCCAAAGTTTCGTCATGAACATGTGGTAATATTAAAAAAATGAGATTCATGGAAAATGTTGGAAAACATCGATACTCCAAAATGCTTTTGAAAATAACATTTTGGAGCATCCATTTTTTTTTGCCACGTTTTGCAGGAATGTTATCCGGTGATGAAACTTTGCAGTCTATCAAAACATTTGTTAATGTTTGGCAAAAAAATCATAATTTTTGAATTTTTTTTATTTTACTTTTCTTAGCACTTGTGATGGCAATATTTATAGATTTTTCCTCAATATATATGTGTCGTTGTTCTTGTTCCGCTCTTTACTAGGTCCCTCGGATCTGAGCCGAAGCTCCGAGTTGTGCTGTGCTCTAAGGAGTGCCTCCCCTTTAGACTGCTTTTCAAGTGTGAATAAGTGAAGATATATATCCATGTAGAGGTTTATATAGGATTACATGACAAATAACCAAACCTATCCTTTGGACCAGAAAAGAAAAGGTGTACCATGAATCACATGCTATTTGGTGCGAATTTGTTTTTAAGTTTACATATATTTATTTAAAAAATCTTGAACATTTCAGAAATTCTCGAATGTTTTTCTTAATCCGTGAATATTTTTAAGGTTCCACAGATAAAAAAGATGAAAAGGAAAAAGAAAATACAAAAGTTGTGTCCCATCGCTTTCTGGATGGCAGCACGGGCGTTTGCTTCACATCGAGCACCCTATGAGAGGTTCCTATTTTCCGCCCGTGGGCGGCAAATATGTGTGGTTTTTTTAGGGGTAATGCCAATTTTATTGCTCAAAGTCCACACTGAGTGTGATACACAATGGGTCATGAAGCTTGCCAAGCCACACTTGTCGCCCCTGATCTAAAAAAGTGCATACTTAGCTAACTTATATGGATCAACATTGACCACATGCTTCTCAAAAGTAGAAGTACAATTAAAAGGAGTAGATCTGGTTTTGATTTCAAAAATAGTCAATATACGCCCTGGTTGCCCTTCTGAATGTCACTCACCACCTGTTTAGAATATGAAGCTATCACAAATTTCTGGAGCTGGAGATCTTGAGCTAAGGATATTGCTTCCCTGCAAGCTACCGCCTCCAATGTAGCTGGATCGACTACACCAGCGATGACAAGAGCGGATCTGCCAAGATAATTGCCTTCCCTATCCCGACAAACTACTGATGCGGATCTTCCCCCTGACGCTCTCATGCCTGCATCCACATGGATCTTTTCATATAATATTTAGGAGTGGCTTTCGGACATTGGGTGGCCCTGGCCACTGGAACCCTGTCCATGTTAGGTCTCTGCGGCTCGCTATCACTGTAGGTGTATAAAAAGAGGGGCACGCTTTTGTACCCCTTTACCTGTGCACGGGCAGTCAGAGCCGCGCCTACGGTCACGCCAAGCAGAACAGGGGAGGTGAGCCAACGTAAGAACAAAGCCCAAGATAATCAGAGCAATACCAAGGCCAAGACCACAAGGAGCAGAGGGACGAAGAAGGCTCCCCCGGCAAGACCCTTGCCGGGGCAGCTCACCCCACACCAACAGAGCGAGTCACCCTTGAGCCCACGGTCCCCAACACCATCATCCACGTGGGGCCAGGGCTCGGGAAGGCACCTCTGTGGTGGCATGCAGATCTTGGTGAAGACATATTCAAGATCAGATGAGGATTAGAAGACGACGATCCTCGGCAAGATCCTTGCCGAGGAAGGCCACCAGACCCCAGCAAGGCCCTTGCCGAGGACGACAGCGCGCCACGGCAAGACCCTTGCCGGGCCACCCGGCAAGGCTCTCACCAAGGACGCCAGCAGGGCCACCGCCAGGCCCACGCCAACCAAGCTTCCACCGCCGTTCACATGCAGCTGCCAGCCCAACCAGCTGGGCGGGCACCTGCGTGGCAACGTGCAGCTCCCAGGCCAACTCATCGAGCGCCTGCGTGGCGGCATACAGATCTTCGTGAAGGCTCCGCCACTGCGCCACCTCAGCTGCCTGCCTGCATACATGGCACCACGCGCCTCACTGGCCAGGGCGCGCGTCAAAGCGAGGAGGAGCGGCGACGGACGGGACGGGCCTCGCCCCCATCCCCAATAAAGCAAGGGGACACCTAAGCTACGCATTAAATGCATCTTGTCCTGTAATACGAACGATAAGCTCAGGGCACTGTACGCCTTTCCACCTCCTGTGTGCCACTGTGGCAGCCCCTTCCGACTATAAAAGGAGGCCCAGGGCATACTGGAGAAGGATTCGGCTCTTTCGAACCACGCACTGACCACAGCTAGTTCGAGAGCCCAAGAACTCTCTGAAATACACCCACCAAAGCAGGACTAGGGTTTTACGCATCCTCGCGGCCCGAACCTGGGTAAACGATCCTTGTGCTGTCTACTAGCCCTGCTCTCGTCGCAACCCCGCGCCCCGGCAACCGTAGTAGGGATTCTTGTGATCCCATAGGTGTCATTCCACACCGACATCTTTGGCGCGCCAGGTAGGGGAGCGCAATTGTGAGAATCTGGTCTAGTAGTTAGCCTAGCAGTTCTTCGTCGCCATGGCTCCTAAGAAGAAGACAACCACGGCAATGGGCTCGTTGGGAGCCGAACGGCCCATGCCGGTGCGGACAAGCAGTGGACCAGGCGCAGACAGGACCCGGGCCGCGGTCCGCGAGCACCAGCATCGCCCAGACAGTCAGAGCCTGGCGAGCGGCGTCGTTCGCGGACCAGACGACCGGCCGCACATCGCTAGATCCAAAGACGGAGCCGGGCCCCCCGCAGGCGGCGCGGGGCCCTCCAGGGGTGTCGTTGTGCCACCTCCGGGCGGCGCAGCGACCTCCAAGACGCCCACACCGGCGACCACCGCGCGCTCTTCCCATGGTGCGCGCCGAGCAGCGTCACCACGTTGGTGACCCTGGGCACCGCCGTGGGAAGAGCCCTGTGCGTCATCCGCAAGATGAAGGGGTTCAGCACGCTCGCCGAAGCGCTGGCGAAAATGGCACGCAGCCGCTGGGTCATAACGGAGCTCCTTCTAACGTAGTTAGAAGTCGAAGCGCGCCGCGATCCGCGCAGCTGTCGCCGCCGCCCGCGCCAGCGGATGCTTTGGCGCGCGCGCAGCTGCTCCTCGACTTCCCTCCTGCTGCGGAGAAGCTCGACGAGTGGAGGGCCACCATCCGGAGCCTCGTCGCCGTCTCAAACAAAGACGGTCCGCGACCAGCGGGGCCCTCAGGTCGGCGTTCCATCGAGCCACCACATGCTGGCGCTGGGAGGACCGGGGGAGCTGCGGCCACGGTGCACTCTCCTCCTCCTCGCCAGCCGCCGCGGGCATCGGCCCGTCGCGACGACGCTTGTGATAACATCTCCATAGCGTCGTCCGACCCGCGGACCCTCCGCGACCAGCGCCAGGTCCTTCGGGAGCGAGCTCACAAAGACGCTCGAACCACCGTCGAGCGTCGGCGCGAAACGCACCGCCAGCCGGACAAGCGGGCGGGACCCGCTATGGACCACCCGGCACCGGGGGGCCCCGGCGGCCTACCTTACGAGGTGGGCTGCCCGGCCTTTACCCATGAGCTGCGGCAGTTCCAGTGGCCGTCCCACCGCACGTTCAAGCCCGACGTCGGCGAGAAGTACACTGGCAAGACCCATCCGTCCGAGTTCCTCAGCATCTACATCATCGCGATGCAAGCTGCTGGGGCTCGCGACGACAAGGTGCTTGCCAACTATTTCCCGCTGGCGCTCAAGCCCAATGTGATGTCTTGGTTGATGCACTTGCCGGTGGATTCCATTTCTTCTTGGTCGGATCTGTGCCATGAGTTCGTTGGCGCCTTCACAGGAGGCCACCAAGCTCATGGCCAGGCCAGTGATCTGCATATCATTCCCCATAAGGAAGGGGAAACCCTGCGCAAGTACATCCAGAGATTCAGCCGGGTGCAGTACAACATCCCCGACCTTCATCATGCCGCTGTGATCAGCGCGTTCCACCAGAACGTGCGCAACCGCAAGATGCGCGAAGAGCTGGCGATGACCAAAGTTAAGGATGTGGCCGAGCTCTACGTTCTGGCCGATAGGTGCGCCCGGGCTGAAGAGGGAAGGAAGTACCCCGGCGAAGACGCCGGCGCGGAAACCGACTCTACCGATGAAGACGTCGCCACCCTGACGAAGAAGGGCCGGCGTCGCAACAAGAAACGCAAAGGCAAGGCCGTGCTTGCCGTTGAGGGATCTGACGATACCGGTGCCGGCAAGAAGGTCAAGGCAGACGCCCCCGACAAGGAGATTGCCGGGTGCGCCGCCTGCCGGGCCTTGGCGGCTACCAACAAGCCAGGAAGCTCCGGCAAGCAATACTGCAAGATCCACCGCACCAAGGGCCACGACCTCCAGAACTGCCGACAAGTCGAGCTGCTTGCTGAGAAACAAAAGGCTGAGTACGAGAGGCGGGACAAGGAGAAGGACCAGGACGGTGCTGAGGGATCCGGCAAGAAGCGTGGCAGCCAAGGAGGCCGCCCCGGCAAGGACAACCAGTAAGAGAGGCCCGCCCGGGGCCGCGACAAGAAACAAGAAGATGATGATCACGACGAGGACGACGAGTCTGGTGAGCAAGGGTTCCAGAAGGCTACGGAGGCCATGTGCGTCGATGGCGGCGCCTCGCTGCATACCTCTCACCGCCAGCTCAAGCAGTGGGCGCGTGAGATTACAGCAGCAGAGCCGTTGTTCGACGCTCAGAAGCCGCTGAAGTGGTCTAGCACGCCCCTCATCTTTGACGCCGAGGACCACCCTGACCGCACTGCCGCGGTCGGTTGTTTGCCATTGTTGGTCTCACCAACGATACACAACCTCAGGGTGAACAAGATGTTGGTTGACGGCGGGGCCGGCCTAAACCTGATCTCACCTGTCGTGATCAAAAGGTTGCAAATCCCTGATGGAGACCTCGAGGAAACGGGCACGTTTCAAGGGGTCAATCAGGGGAGGAGCCAGCCGAAGAGAAAGGTCACACTGCCCGTGACATTTGGAGGAGAGTTGAACTACAGGACGGAGAGGATCGTCTTCGACGTGGCCGAGATCCCCTTGCCCTACAACGGGATCCTCGGCCGCCCGGCACTAGCCAAGTTCATGGCGGCATCACACTACGCCTACAACCTGCTAAAGATGCCCGGGCCGTTGACCATCATCTCCGTCCCCTCCGACAAGAAGGACGCGCTGATCTGCGCCGACCAACTCTACCGGGAAGCAGTTGCAGCAGCTGCCGTCAAGGCACCTGCTCCTGCCGCTGAAGGCCCGGGAGGGAAGAAGAAGCCCGCCAAGACCTCTCGCACCCACTCCGGCAAGCGCACCTCCTCGGAGTGTTGTGCTACCGTCGAGGACGTGCCAGAGAGCTCTACCGACAAGAGCAAGAGATCCAGAGTCGAGCCGCCGCAGACCAAGAAGGTGCCCGTCAGGGAGGATGGCACGGGAGGGGCCTTCACTATAGGCTCCACCCTCGACAGCAAATAGGAAGGCGCGCTCGTCACCTTCCTGCGGGCGAATGTCGACGTGTTTGCATGGCAAGCATCCGACATCCCCTGTGTTCCCAGGGAGGTGATTGAGCACCACCAAGCTGTCTTCCCCCACGCGCGGCCCGTCAAGCAGAAGGTCAGAAAGCAGGCTCTGGAGAGGCAGGAGTTCATCACAGAGGAGATCAGGAAGTTGGAAGCGGCAGGTTTGGTGAGAGGAGTGCTCCACCCGACGTGGTTGGCCAATCCGGTAGTGGTGCGCAAGGCGAATGGGAAGTGGAGGCTGTGTATTGATTACACAGATATCAATAAGGCTTGTCCTAAGGACCCCTTCCGTTGCCGCGCATCGACCAGATTGTTGACTCCACAGCCTGGTGTGATCTATTATCATTCCTCGACGCCTACTCAGGCTACCACCAGATCTTCATGACAAGAGAGGATGAAGAGAAGACATCATTCATCACCCCATGTGGTACGTATTGCTTTTTACGGATGCCTTTCGGGTTGAAGAGTGCTGGCTCAACGTTCGCAAGAGCAGTCCAAATTGGTTTTGAACCTCAGCTCCATAGAAATATGGAGGCATACATGGATGACATAGTGGTCAAAACCAAGGACGGGCCAACTCTTGTGCAAGATCTGGAAGAGACATTTACCAACCTGCGCAAGATCAACCTCAAGCTGAACCCTGAGAAGTGTGTCTTCGGCGTTCCATCCGGCAAGCTTCTCGGGTTCTTTGTGTCGCAGCGCGGGATCGAGGCAAACCCAGACAAGATCAAGGCTATCGAGCAGATTGAGGCGCCCAAGCGGATCAAAGATGTGCGTCGGCTCACCGGCTACGTTGCCGCCATGAGCCGATTCATCTCCAAATCCGCCGAGCGTGCCCTTCCCTTCTTCAAAATCTTGAAAAAGGCAGGCCCAATGGAGTGGACCCCAGAAGCCGAGGCAGCATTGCAGGATCTGAAGAAATACCTTTCCTCCACGCCAATACTGGTTGCGCCTAAACCACAAGAGCCGTTGCTGTTGTATCTAGCGGCGACGAATCAAGTGGTCAGCGCCGCGATGGTGGCACAGAGGGAGGTCAACGAGGGGGTAGTGACGGCGGCAGAACCAGCGGATGGCAAGCCCAAGATTCCCCCGGCAGGGCCTGTTGCCAGCAAGGCGAGGCCCCCGGCAGAGTCTGATGCCGCCGAGGCAGTGCTCGCGCAGTCAAGTGAGATGGTGCAGAAGAAGAAGATGATGCAGCACCCGGTTTACTTTGTCAGCTCCCTCTTGCAGGGAGCTAGATCGAGGTACTTTGATGTGCAGAAATTGCTCTTCGGCCTCCTTATGGCCTTGAGGAAGCTGCGTCATTACTTCCAAGCCCACGAGATCACTGTCGTCACCCGCCTCCCATTGCAACGGATACTGCACAACCCAGATGCGACTGGAAGGATTGTGGAATGGGCCTTGGAGTTGTCAAGCTTTGGTTTAAAGTTTGAAAGTACCTCGACAATTCAGAGCAGAGTCTTGGCGGAGTTCATTGTAGAATGGACCTCGACGCCTGACGAAGAAATCCAGGAGACCACTCTCCCCGGCAAGGAAGCAGACCGCGACTGGATCATGTAATTTGATGGGGCTTTCTCGCTGCAAGGCGCCGGTGCCGGTGTGCTGCTCGTCGCACCCACCGGAGAGCACCTCAAGTACATTATCCAGATGCACTTCCCCAGGGAGATGTCCACCAACAACACTACTGAGTACGAGGGATTGCTTGCCGGTCTCAGGATCGCGGCAGACCTCGGGGTTAAGAAGCTCATCGTCAGGGGTGACTCACAGCTCGTTGTCAGACAGGTCAACAAGGAATATCAGAGCCCATTGATGGAGGCCTACGTAGATGAGGTGAGGAAGCTGGAGGAATGCTTTGACGGTATCCAAGCAGAGCACGTCCCCCGAATGGAGAACGACGTCGCCGATTACCTGTCAAAGCGTGCTGCATTCAAGCTACCTGTGGAACCAGGTACCTTTTTGCTCCAGTTAACTCGACCATCCGTCGAGCCATTAACGGGGCAGAACAAGCGGAGGAAGTCAGGTCCCGGCAAGTACTTTCCTACCGAGCCCCCTGGGGCTGCCGGCAAGGGTGCTGCCGCGGATGCTGAGCCTGCCCAGGAGCAACTGGCTCCGGCAGGGCGTCAAGCCCTGGCCGTAGAGACAGCCGCTCCCATGGCGGAAGAAATGCCTTTGGTCCTTGCCGTCGAGCCCCAGGCTCCGGCATGGGCGCAGCATACCGTCCAATTCCTCCAAACATGGGAGCTTCCTGAGGAGCAGGAAGAAGCGGGAAAAGTAGCCCGTCGGTCCGCCCTGTACCAGTTCGTCGATGATGTCCTGTACAGGAGAAGGCCAAACGGTGTGAAATTAAAGTGCATCCCCCGGGAGGAAGGACTGGAGCTGTTGGCGGAGATACACGGAGGCATATGTGGCTCCCACATAGGGTCGAGGGCCTTTGCCGGGAAGGCGTTCCCGCAAGGTTTCTTCTGGCCGACCGCCCTCCAGGAAGCGATGGCACTAGTAACCAAGTGTGAAGCGTGTCAGTTCCATTCAAAGAAGCTTCACCAACCAGCTCAAGCCCTTCAAACAATCCCTCTCTCCTGGCCATTCTCGGTCTGGGGGCTCGATATACTGGGCCCTTTCCCCCGCGCTGTCGGGGGCTTTGAGTACTTGTACGTTGCAATCGACAAGTTCACAAAGTGGTCGGAAGTGGAAGCAGTGAGAAAGGTGACTGCTCAGTCAGCCGTCAAGTTCTTCAAGGGACTGGTCTGCCATTTTGGTGTGCCAAACGGAGTCATCACCGAAAACGGCACGCAGTTCACAAGCCACACCTTCATGCAATACATTCAAGACCTCGGTAGCAAGGTCTGTTTTGCTTCCGTGGCACACCCACGGAGCAACGGCCAAGCGGAGAGGGCAAATGCTGAAGTGTTGCGAGGCCAGAGAACGAAGACCTTTGACAAGCTGCACAAGAGTGGAAGGCGCTGGATTGATGAGTTGTCGGTGGTTCTTTGGTCGATCAGGACCACGCCAAATCGAGCCACCAGCCAGACACCTTTTGCCCTGGTATACGGGGCAGAAGCAGTTCTCCCCACGGAACTCATATACGGGTCACCTCGAGTGCTCGCTTATGATGAGCTTGAGCAAGAGCAGTTGCGCCAAGATAGATCGTCTTCGGGCGGCTGTGAGAGCAGTAGGCTACCAGCAAGCCTTGCACCGCTACCATAGCCGCAAGGTTCATGCCCGAAGCTTTGAGGAAGGCGACCTTGTTCTTCGGCGCATTCAGTTGGCCAAGAATTCCAACAAGTTGACACCGAAGTGGGAAGGCCCTTATCGGGTAATGCGAGTCACCAGGCCTGGCGCAGTCCGCCTGGAGACCGAAGATGCTGTCCCAGTGAGCAACTCCTAGAACATCGAGAATCTTCGCAAGTTTTACCCATAAGGTGCGGCTTGCCGGGCCTCGCGGCAAGCCACCTTTTGTACAAGCTTTGCCGGCAAGGCATGTGACCCTTTGTACAAAGCCAGGCGCAGACCCTGAGCATAAATAAATGAAGCGCTGGTGCCCTAAGTTATAGCATGTATGCTAGGTCGAGTCTCTTCCTTGGTTAGGGTTGATAGTGCTCAGCAACGACTAAGCCCTAGCTTAGAGGTCGAGTGCGTGTCTATCTGTTTCTCTTCTGTCCTCTTTTGGTTCACATGGCACATGAGCACTTCTGCCGAGCTACTTGGAAGAAAGAAAACGGACCGGCGTCCCGACCCCGGCAAACCAGAGTTGCCGGGGTCTGCAAGCACAAGGATCCAACCACGGCAAGATGAGATTGCCGGGGGGGCTGCAGATCCAGATAAGTCTTTTATCCTTTGTCATGCATTTCGGAACAGGACTGGGGCATGTGAAACCTCGTTTTTACCTCTAGGCTGTCGTGCTCCCCTTTTTCCTATACCTAAGGATTATTTCCTGGGTCCGGATTTGGTTGTAGCCGCGGTGGCAAGGAGGTAGAACGAGGAGCCTAAAGCCCACTTCATCCCTGCCTCCGCCAAGAGCGCGAGAACGGTCGAGTGGAGTGGGGGGACGGCAACGCCTGTTGCCGGGCGAAAAATGTTTATCTTAAACAATAACAAGGATTCTCTCCTTGTCGCGGGATTTACCCACGAAAGGGAAACCCGGCAAGCATCCCTTTTTCATTAAAAACATCACATACAGGTACAGTTCGTACGGAATGAAAAACATGAGCAAGGGGATTACAAGTTCTAAATTTAACAAAGGCCCGAAGGCTTACAGATTAAAAAAAGAGATAAGGTGTGCGTGATCCTTTTCTTGTCCCTCTCCTCAGGAGGCAGGTCAAGGAGGCGAGAGGACAAAAGGGGCGCCTAGGCGAGCTACGAGCAGCAGAAAGCACCAAGAGAACACCTCGGTGGCCGCCCACGGGCGGGCCGGTGATGACGGTGCCGGGAAAGGAGCCGGAAGACGAGGCGGCAGGACCGACAATACGCGATGAAGGCGTCGGTGCCTGCGTACTCCGAGTTGACGGCCTTGTCGCCCGCCCTCTTCCTCTTCCGCAGCCTCCCGACACCAGCCGCCCAAGGAGACGGTACCGAGAAGTTCAAGGAGCTGGCCCCACCCCCGGCAAAACCCTGCCGGAGGAGCGGCCAGGTGCAGATGCTGCTGCTGCCGCACCCGCCCAGGCGCGAGGCGTCCGACGCCTAGTCGGACTCATCCCCGTCATCTGCCCCGCTGTCCTCCTCATCACTTTCGCTCGAGGAAGAGCTTCCATCGTCGGAATCTCCATCGGAGGAGCTCTCCACGCAGCACTTCAGGCGAGTCCCGAAGTCTCCGAAGACCTTGACGGAGAGCAGGCCGTCCTCCATCAATTTTAAGTAGAGGACGAGCCCCGCCATCAGGCTGTGGATGCGAGCGAACGTCTTCCACCCACGACGGAGGTACATGACCCGAGGAGCCGGGAAGTCGACGTCGACCCGCGTGCCCCCATTCCCACAACCCCTCATGTGCAATCTGAGGGATTGGGGCCAGTCACGCTCCATCTCCCGAGCAAACGGTGCGGGAAGACGGAGACAGCGACGCGGAGGCCGATGCAGCCTAATGAAGAACTCGCGGGGCTGGTCTCCGACATGGCCTTCCGTCGGGAAAGGCACCATTGGCGGGGGCAAAGCCGGCGCGTCGCCCCGTCCTCCTCTTCCTCGAGCACTACGACCTCTGCCCCGGCCTCGCCCATGGCCTCGCCCCCTCCCCCTTCCCCTCGCGGCCGGTTCCACCACCACGGGCTCAGGAGGAGGAGGGACGCGCTGTCGAGCGGCGACCCTCGCCGCCACCGTTGAGGGACCCGGGTTCCCATTCTCCATGGCGAGTGAAAGGATGAAGCAGAAGCAAGAGGAGATAGATGACAGAAGAATGCGGGATGCCATCCCCCCTTCCCCCTCTTTATAAAGGGGCGGGGTCGGGGCTCGGCGGCCTGGTCGGCCAATCCAGCGACCGGAGGCGCAGGGAATCAGGACCGACCCGCTGCCCCAACCAGCGACGGCCCGGTTTCCCGCCTCCACCGCTTGCCACCCCAGGCGCATGAAGGACGCGTGGCGGACGTGCAGGACTGAGGGGACGGGTGAAGCGACATCTCCCACCCCGTGATCGTGGGGAGTGGATGCCTTGAAGACCGCGACCCAGCCCCATTCACTAAATGAGCCGCACCTCCACACCTCCCTCTTTTTACGGGGAAGGCGCGAGCCGCCTCTTTACTGCGATATGACGCATGCGTGTGGAAACCGCCCCACGCATGCCGCCCACGTCACGCACACCCCTCCACGCCGCGCCGCGCGCGCGGGTCGTGGGAAGCGCAGTGCGCGAAAAGTCTTACCACGGTAAAAACCGCCCGCCTGCCCGCGCACCGTTTTGGGCCTGGCCCAACAACGTGTCGCGCTTATGTGTGGCCCAGGCCCGGGGGCTCCTGTCGGTGTACAAAAAGAGGGGCACGCTTTTGTACCCCTTTACCTGTGCACGGGCAGTCGGAGCCGCGCCTACGGTCACGCCAAGCAGAACAGGGGAGGTGAGCCAAGGTAAGACCAAAGCCCAACATAATCAGAGCAACACCAAAGCCAAGACCACAAGGAGCAGAGGGACGAAGCAGGCTCCCCCGGCAAGACCCTTGCCGGGGCATCTTGCCCCACACCAACAGAGCGAGCCACCCTTGAGCCCACGGTCCCCAACACCATCATCCACATGGGGCCAGGGCTCGGGAAGGCACCTCTGTGGTGGCATGCAGATCTTTGTGAAGACATATTCAAGATCAGATGAGGATTAGAAGACGATGATCCTCGACAAGATCCTTGCCGACGAAGGCCACCAGACCCCCGGAAAGGCCCTTCCCGGGGACGACAGGGCGCCACGGCAAGACCCTTGCCGGGCCACACGGCAAGACCCTTGCCGGGCCACCCGGCAAGGCCCTCACCAAGGACGCCAGCAGGGCCACCGCCAGGCCCACGCCAACCAAGCTTCCACCGCCGTTCACATGCAGCTGCCGGCCCAACCAGCTAGGCGGGCACCTGCGTGGCAACATGCAGCTCCCAGGCCAACTCATCGAGCACCTGCGTGGCGGCATGCAGATCTTCGTGAAGGCTCCGCCACTGCACCACCTCAGATGCCTGCCTGCCTACATGGCACCACGCGCCTCACTGGCCAGGGCGCGCGTCAAAGCGAGGAGGAGCGGCGACGGACGGGACGGGCCTCGCCCCCGTCCCCAATAAAGCAAGGGGACACCTAAGCTACGCATTAAATGCATCTTGTCCTGTAATACGAGCGGTAAGCTCAGGGCACTGTACGCCTTCCGACTGTAAAAGGAGGCCCATGGCATACTGGAGAAGGGTTCGGCTCTTTCGAACCACGCACTGACCACAGCTAGTTCGAGAGCCCAAGAACTCTCTGAAATACACCCACCAAAGTAGGACTAGGGTTTTACGCATCCTCGCGGCCCGAACCTGGGTAAACGATCCTTGTGCTGTCTACTAGCCCTGCTCCCCTTGCAACCCCGCGCCCCGGCAACCGTAGTAGGGATTCTTGTGATCCCATAGGTGTCGTTCCACACCGACAACCACGAACGATCTCAAGGTCACTGATATAGCGTGCAATGAAAGCTTGTATCGTATGTGGAGCCTGAAAAATCCCCTAGTGAATAGTCTTCCTCCTTGACGACCAAATTGTGCGCCCATAGATTTACTACCACCCTAACAAATTGATCATGCGGTAGGGTTTCTAGAAGAGTAAACAACCATTTCTTGGCACTTGGCTCTTTCATCGCCACCAGAATGGACCTCAGTTGCTCGTCCACGAGAGCCCAAGTGTGTCTGGAACCGTGCATTCTAGGAGTGAGTGACGCCAAGAATCCGGTGCACCACACAAACCGCAGTTGCTTGTTGGAGACATATAACGGCACGGCCTGACATCTTCTGTAGGCAGCGAGTGTTTAGATAACCTAAAAGATACCGTTTTCTCATGCATCCAACGCCAAAAGTCTGGCATGTTCATTGTGCATAGCGGGATCCCCATTATTACCTTCACATCAAACGGTAAAAAGACCTGATCTAACAGTTTCTTGTTCCATCTTGCTTCCGTTGAGTCTGTCAATTCTGAAACATGAGTGGGCGGGTGTTGAGCTAACCACCTGTACGGCCTCATCATTTCCTCTCTAGGTAGCCAGTTTTCCTCCCAAATTAGAGTGTCTTGGCCATTGCCAATCCGCTTGACTAGCCCTTGGTTTAACATATCCTTACCTTCAATTATTGACCTCCGTATCTGACTTGGGTGGTTTCCCAGAGTAGCATGCAATATACATGTATTGGGATAGTAGACGCTTTTGAGCATGAGAGCACTCAAAGACTTGGGAAACTGAAACAGCCGCCAAGCTTGCCTAGCCAACATTGCCAAATTGAAAAGATCAAAATCTTTGGATCCCAATCCACCAATTCCCTTAGGTTGAGTCATGGCCTTCCAAGAAACCCAGCGAGGCTTGTGTTGTCCATTCTTGCTCCCCCACCAAAACTTCCTAATCAACATGTTTAGATGCTCACATAGTCCTCTTGGTAACTTGAAACAAGACATAGAATATACTGGAACTGCATGTGCAACCGCTTTAACAAAGACTTCCTTCCCCACCGTAGACATGGTCCTCTCAATCCATCTCTGGATTTTACTCCACAAACGGTCTTTGAGGTACTTGAAAGCGTCATTCTTTGAAGTCCCAATATCTGAAGGCATACCCAAAACTTCTCGTTTAAAGTTTGATTTGGGACGTTCAGCAAACCCTTTATCTCATTACAGACAGTGTTAGGAACTCCTTTGTTGAAAAACATTGATCATTTGTCATAATTGATACGTTTTCCTGTGGCTTGACAATAAATGTGCAGCAAATGGTACACCTCAGTAGCACCCACACCATTAGCCTTGAAAAACAGCAGACTGTCATCTGCGAATAAGAGATGGTTTACTGGTGGCGCAGTAGATGCCACTTGTATTCCACTCAGGCTGGATGGCTGACTTCTTAATTTTAGGAGGCATGATAGGCCCACTACTGCTGACAAAAACAAGTATGGAGATATCGAGTCCCTTTGTCGGATCCCATGTGATGGCTTAAATTCCTGGAGTTTCTACCCATTGAACAAGACAGATAATTTGACTGAACTCACCACGTGAGGGAGTCCTGGATTGTGGCGTCCTCGGGCGTCCGGCCTGTTTGACATGGGCCGGACTGATAAGTTGCGAAGATACAAGACCGAAGACTCTTACCCGTGTCCGGATGGGACTCTCCTTGGCGTGGAAGGCAAGCTTGGCGTCCGGATATGAAGATTCCTTTCTCTGTAACCGATCTTGTACAACCCTAGTCCTCTCTGGTGTCTATATAAACCAGAGGGGTTAGTCCATAGGGACAATCATAATCATACAGGCTAGACTTCTAGGGTTTTAGCCATCACGATCTCGTGGTAGATCAACTCTTGTAATACTCATATTCATCAAGATCAATCAAGCAGGAAGTAGGGTATTACCTCCATAGAGAGGGCCCGAACCTGGGTAAACATCGTGTCCCCTGTCTCCTGTTACCATCGACCTTAGACGCACAGTTCAGGACCCCCTACCCGAGATCCGCCGGTTTTGACACCGACATTGGTGCTTTCATTGAGAGTTCCGCTATGACATCAAAGACATGATTGATGGCTCGCCTTGTTATCAAGGACTGTATCACCTCCGGAGGAGCCCTGGACTCAGGACAAACCCTTCGGCTAGGCGGCTTTACCATGACCGCCCGTACGGCCGTCAAGCCGTCGACGACTTCTCGGGTCATCAAAAATCACCTCCGTGTTGACTCCAAATACTCCAAACGGATGGATCCGACGGAGTTGTCGTCTTTAAACGAACTCCTAGATCACATCGCTGCCTTGGCGGTCGCTACAGACTACGATCAGATTGGGCTTAAACCCGATCAGAGAGAAATCAAATCTCCGCCGATCACCCACCAGACAGCGGTAGCAAATCAACAACTCTTCTTCTATATTGAGGACGAACTATGTTCAGATTTCCGATCTCGAAGAGCCGGATACCTGTCCACGGAACGACGCGACCTGTCCCCCGAACCTAGAATCGGATGAGAGGCCTGAAAAATCAGTTGATATCCCGGAGCCCGAACCATTAAGCTCGGAGATTTCTCAAAATCCGGATCCCAAATTGGGTCAGGGTTCGGATTTAAAGCCACCCACCCACCCAGATGTACGCGATCTCATGCACATACGGCATCAGTCTCAGGAAACAGTCCATCACTTTTGGGCCAGATTCCTCCAGACTGGGGGAAAAAACACTGCCGCTCTATCGCCTTCTCCGACGCACCGACCACTTCGAGTGGACGGATGCTGCAACGACCGGACTGGAAGAAATAAAGGTTCTTTTAGCGAGCAACCCAATCCTGGCCGCACCGAACGTCGGCGAACCCATGCTATTATACATATCGGCAACGCACCAAGTGGTGAGCGCGGTGCTCGTCGTCGAGCGAGAGGAGGACGGACACAAATTCCCGCTTCAGAAGCCGGTATACTACGTATCCACTGTGCTCACGCCATGAAAATCCCGGTACCCTCATTACCAAAAGATAGCATACGCGGTCTTCATGGCATCCCGGAAGCTGCGACACTACTTCCAAGAGTGCTCGATCACGGTGGCTTCCGAAGTACCCCTGAATGACAAATAAACAACCGCGATGCCACGGGCCGGATTGCCAAGTGGGCCATCAAGCTCCTTCCATTCGACATAACATACAAACCGCGCCGGGCCATTAAATCCCAAGTACTGGCCGACTTCGTCGCCGAATGGACAGAGGCCGAACTCCCTAAAGAGTACGACACATATTCCAACTGGGTCATGCACTTCGATGGCTCCAAAATGCTGGCGGGCTTAGGAGCGGGCGTTGTCTTAACATCCCCCACTGGAGACATAGTTCAGTACGTACTCCAAATATTATACACAGACTCCAACAATGCAGCCGAATACGAGGCCTTATTGCATGGTCTTCGGATGGCTGTCTCCATGGGCATACAACGCGTGGAGGTGCGCGGGGATTCAAACCTTGCAATATCCCAAATAAATGGATATTTCGACACCAAAGATCCGAAGATGGTGGCCTATCGTAACGCCGTTCCCCAAATGTCGGCTCGGTTCGAGGGGTTCGAGTTTCATCATGTGGCTCGAGAAAGTAATCAAGCGGCGGATGTCCTTGCTCGCATAGGCGCCAAGCGCGACACCGTCCCGCCTAACATATTTCTGGAAAGGCTCATAAAGCCATCCGTGGTGTGGCAAGGGGAGAGCGGCAACACCACTCCAGACCCGATTATACCCCCGTATTCCGAACACAATACCGATGTCATCGGGGGCTCAGCCACCGAAATAACACCGTCGGCCCATCTTATCATGCCAGTCATTGCCCCATGGACCGAACCCTTCTTGGCCTACCTTATTAGGCGAGAGCTCCCCGAGGATCAGAATGAGGCTCGCTGCATTGTCCGGCGCTCGAAAGCCTACAAGGTCCACGACGAAGAGCTCTACAAGAAAAAGCGCTACCGGAGTACTTCAAAGATGTATCTCCGAGGAAGAGGGACGGCAGCTCTTGGCTGAAATTCATGCCGGTCTCGGTGGTCACCACGCCGCGGCTCGGGCCCTTGTAAGTAACGCCTTCCGTATAGGTTTCTAATGGCCGACGGCCCGCGCAGACGCACAGGACCTTGTCCAACGTTGCGTCGGATGCCAGCTCTTCGCCAACCAAAGCCATATGCCACCCACCGCTCTACAAACAATCCCTATTACTTGGCCTTTCGCAGTCTGGGGGCTTGATATGGTTGGACCCCTTAAAGGAGGAAGCCATAAGAAAAAATATCTGCTGGTCATGGTAGATAAGTTCACTAAGTGGATAGAGGCCAAGCCAGTTAAAACCGCCGAAGCTGGACTAGTGATAGACTTCATATCCGGTGTTATGCACCGTTCTGGTGTCCCACACAGCATCATTACCGATAACGGCTCCAATTTCATAGCCGACGAGGTGAAAACCTGGTGTGCCAATCTGGGCATTAAGCTCGATTACGCCTCCGTCTACCACCCGCAAACAAACGGTCAAGTCGAACGAGCCAATGGTTTTATTATGAGCGGCATCAAGCCTAGACTAGTGCGGTCTTTGAAAGAATCAGACAAACACTAGGTTGAGGAGCTCGACTCCGTACTCTGGGGGCTGCAGACCACGCCCAGTCGCACTACCGGATATACACCCTTCTTCATGGTGTACGACGCAGAGGCCGTGTCATCCTGCGACATTATTCATGACTCACCTCGAGTGCGCATGTATGAAGAGAGAGAGAGAGGCCGAGCTTGATCGGCAGGACAGCTTAGATGCCCTGGAGGAGGAGCGCGAAGTCGCAAAAGCCCGTTCCGCATTTTATCAACAACAGGCTTGCAGATATCAAAGCAGAGAAGTATGGGCCAAGACTTATAACGTTGGCGAACTCGTTCTACGCTTGCCAGAGAAGAAAAATGACAAACTCAAGCCCAAGTGGGAGGGTCCCTTCATCAGTGACGAAGTTCTACCGGAGGAGCGTACCGCCTGCGTGATGTATCAGACAATCACCTAGAGCCGAACCCATGGAACGCGCCAGACTCCGAAGATTCTACGCCTAGAGCCGAATTCTTTGTTCGTCTTCTTCTTCCTTGTGTTTCCATAATTTTGTTCCTCCCTTTTCGCTTTTCTTAGCTTTAAAGCTCTCACGCGGCTAAACCGCGCACCTACGACCTACACATCCTTAAATATGTACGCCAATAATACCTGGGGGCTTCTTGTACAGAAGCTTATTATTATTTTCCGGGCATCAAGCTCACCACATATGTGTTTTTTCCTCATATGTACATTTTCTTCGCCATTATATGCATTGTTATGACTTAAGTTTTGGCCAAGCTGGGTTGCCTGGCTCCTGTGCTTATGCCCTATGTTCCCGTTTGTTCAGCTAGGGCATAAAGGAAGCACCTCTGCGATTGTTACTGCCGGGTCATCCGGATGTGTACCTCAGACTGGGTGAAGCCGAAAGCTAGCGTTATTAAGGGAATATTCGATCGGCAGACTAAAGATGTTTTCACACTCATTACACTATGAACCCCCATATGTTGCGCATACTGGGATTTTCTCAATCATAGTTCGGGCAGGCACATTTACGCATGTTCACCCAGGGAAAGGAACCCTTAACGGAACTATTCTCTCTGGAAGATGTTTCTTACAATTACAATGTAATATAACATAGCTAGCCGGATACAACTTGTCTGTTTAAGCAACTATGACCCCTACGCCTGGTTTCCAAGCATACCCCGGCCTATCTTGCCGCTCAGGTATTCGGAAACACTCTGTACCTTCGGGTCCAGAGGTCGAAGCGAAAAGGTCTGCCATGACAATCGTTTTACAATCCGGCTAGGGACAAATATGTTAAGGAAAGTACATAGTCACTTGGACTCAAAAATTTCCTCCTCTATGCCGTCTAACAGGCTGTCTAACTTACAATCCTGTTGGGAATATCTTGCGGCTACTTTTACTTGGTCATATATCAAACTAATGGGAATTTCTTTTCCGTCCGACCCTAGAGGTCCAACCCGGGCCATATGATTCGGATCAAGCTTGGTGTACCGTGTCTTCACCATGGCCCAGGCCTCCCGCGCACCTTCTCGGCAGGCTGATATCTTCCATAATTGAATACGCCGCCGTGCTCCTTTGAATAGCTCCACGAGCTCCGCCATACTTCCTGGAGGGGAGGCGGATGGCCATAAAGCCTTGGCAACACTTCGCATTGCTTGCCGAGCTCGCTCGTGCATTTGGGATAGCTCTTGATTCATGTCGCCTTGAAATCTGGACACTTGCTCTTCTGGACGGCCAGTTAGCATACCTGCAGATATAAATCTGTCAGTTCTGGCCCTCGCCGAATTATAGGGAGACAAGTTTGAAAAAGCATACTGAATATGTCGCCTCGTAGCCTCTTATTCTCCTTCACGGAGTCGGCTAGCTGGGCTCGTACATCTTTTAGTTCTTCGCCAGCAGAGTGTTGGAATCCTGCAGCTTATTCTTCTCATCCATGTCCCGTGTTAGCACACGATCGCCCATGGCTTGTTGCCTTTTGGCTTCTTGCGCGACTTGCAGGGCCTCCTTCAGTTGATCTAACGATCCTGCCATGGGAGATACAAAAAGTATTAATATTGCGGGTGCATGATTATATTTTCTCGATGGAGGGGAACATTACCAGGCGATGCCTCCTTGGATTTCTCCAGTTCGGCGGTAGCAGCAGCCAGCTGGGTCCGACATTTTTCCAGCTCTTGAGACAATAGGTCGCTCTTCTCTGTGAGCACCTGGTTATACAATGATCCTTAAAACAGTTGTATCAACTGCTTCAAGTCTCGGGGGCCACTGGCATATAATTACCAGATCTGTACAAATGTGTACTTACCCGCATATCTTTCAAATGCTGGTTTGTGGCTCTAGTAAGCCCGTCTTGAGCAGCTCGGATGCATGCATCAGCCGAGCTGAAGGCGTTGAATGCCTCTTTTGTAAAGCCGGGGTCGCGAAGAGCGGCCCGCCAGCGCCGATGATTTATGGCGCTTTCCACTTCAAAGTTTGTGACGGATACATCATCCGACTCTTCTGCCGAAGGACAATCCGGCGTCACTCCCGTATCAGCCCTTGCCTTTAAAGCAGGGTCGGGAACCTGACTTGTGGAAACCCGACCGGTAAGATCCTCGGACATAGTCCGGCGAACGCTTTTCCTGATAAGACACAGCGGATAATGTCACAGTTTTATGTGACTGCCAGGGGGCGTGATTAAAAACCATACCTCTTTGATAAGGCTCTGCCGTGTTGTCGTTCGCCTTCCTCTTCGAAGATTTGCTTGGTGTGGGTGCCGCTCTCTTAGGAGATGCCTCTGGCGCACGTTGAGGCGTCGGGCGCCTCCCCTTTGGAGCACGAAATAGTGCGGTGGGTGAGGCGTAATGAGGAAGATTTCTCGACGAAGGTGTCTCTTGATCACTTACATGCGAGGCAGGGAGGAGACCGGGATAGTCGGCGGTGATGGCCACTTCCGTGCCGTAATAGCTCGCCTGGTAGAACACCCCATCCTCGAGCTCCACGAATATGTCCGGATCCTCTTTGAATCCGGGGTCAAGGTCGCAGTTGTGATCCTCTGGCTGTGGGGCGGGACTATGGATCCCCTCGGTAACCTTCCACCATTCCTGTCACAAATTGATGGGTTAATGTCCATTAAAAGTGACTCAGGGAGAAGATTGAGTAGAGTGGTGGGATTAGAACTCACCCAGCTAGGAGGATTATACATGGAAAATCCATCTCGTTGTTTGATACGAGTGACTCCTCCTTCTCCCCTTTGTACAGTTCGGCCAATATCTTGGCCAAAGCGGCGGGGGTGTCCAGACCCTTCCGACCGCAGCAGGAGGTGTCGGGGGACGAGGCAGAATAGTTTCCTCCATAATTCAAAATGGGCCTCACAGCCCAAGAATAACTCACAAAGGGCAACGTAACCCGCAATGTGGAGGATGGAGGCAGGAGTGAAATTGTGCAGTTGGAGGCCATAATACTCCAGAAGCCCTCGGAGGAACGGGTGGATTGGAAATCTGATGCCCCTTAGCAAGTAGGGAACGAAGCACACTCGTTCCCCCCTGGATGGATTGGGGAAATTCTCCGCTTGAGCCCTGTCGTTGAAGGAAGTCAATCCTGCTCGAACAGGGACTAGATCCGCGAGGGGAAGAAATCCTTGTGTTTGCAGCTTCACCAGCTGATCGTGGGATACTGAACATCTCTCCCAATCGCCTTCTTCAGGGCCATGGGGACGGGAGGAAGAGCTGGGAGCGTTAGCCATGTTGGAGTGGTTCTTCCTAGCAAGTTCTAAGGATTTTCCGCGTGGTGTGGAATGGATCTGAGATCCAGTCTCTTTAAATAGACGTTTTTTCTCACATGGCCGGGGTGTTATGTGCAAAAAAATACCCCGACCTCTCGTATTCGCTCGACACGTGGAAGCTGAAGCCATGGATGCACAAAAGCCGATGGGTACGACATTAAATGGAAGGCCGAATACAGCTCTTTGAAGTCATCGGGGGAGGAACCCGCCTTGCAATGCCGAAGACAAACCTGCGCGCCGGAAACATCGTCATTGAAAGCCTGGTTCGTGGGCTACTGAGGGAGTCCTGGATTGTGGGGTCCTCGAGCGTCCGGTCTGTTTGACATGGGCCGGACTGATGGGATGTGAAGATACAAGACCGAAGACTCTTACCCGTGTCCGGATGCGACTCTCTTTGGCGTGGAAGGCAAGCTTGGCGTCCGGATATGAAGATTCCTTTCTCTGTAACCGACCTTGTACAACCCTAGTCCTCTCCGGTGTCTATATAAACCTGAAGGGTTAGTCCATAGGGACAATCATAATCATACAGGCTAGACTTCTAGGGTTTTAGCCATCACGATCTCGTGGTAGATCAACTCTTGTAATACTCATATTCATCAAGATCAATCAAGCAGGAAGTAGGGTATTACCTCCATAGAGAGGTCCCGAACCTGGGTAAACATCGTGTCCCCTGTCTCCTGTTACCATCGACCTTAGACGCACAGTTCGGGACCCCCTACCCGAGATCCGCCGGTTTTGACACCGACACCAGGCTCATAACAATATCCACCCATTTCTCTATAAAGCCTAATTTGAGCATAATTGCTTATAGGTATGCCCATTTTACCCTATCATATCCCTTCATCATATCAAGTTTCGAAGCACACGCCTGGTGCTTCTTTGCCTTGTTATGTTTCATAAAATGCAAACATTCATAAGCAGTAATGATGTTGTCAGTGATTAGTCTACCTGGCACAAAGGCGGATTGTTCCTCAATAATATATGACAGGACAACCTTCAATCTGTTGGAGATGACCTTGAGGCGATTTTATAAAGCACATCGCACAATCTAATTGGACAGAACTGTGGTTTTTTTACCTTAGGTATCAAGACCAGGACAGTTTCATTAATGCTTTCAATCGACTTTATGCCCTCAACAATCTAGAGTACCACCTTGGTGACCTCGTCCCCATAGGTGTCCCAATGGCGTTGGAAAAAGTGTGCAGGGAACCCATCCGGACCAAGCGCTTTTATAGGGAACATCTGAAAGACGGCCTGTTTGACTTCCCGCTGTGCATTGAGAATATCATTCATAGCTGGTCACCTTGCATGGAACTGTATCTATGGCTTCTTCCATATTTTGAACCCATTCTGAAGTGTACAATTCCTTATAGAAGCTCGCAGTCATTGCCTCCATCTCATCCCTATCATCCACTATTTGTCCATCCATTTTTGCAAGGATTTAATTTGATTTTTCCTGCGGCAGTGGTTTGCTCTTAAGGGGAAAAAATAAGTATTTTTATCCTCATGAATCAGCCAATCCAGACGCGCCCTTTGGCGCCAGAGCATCTCTTCTCAATGGAAGAGTTTGACAAGACGATCACATACCTTAACTTCCTCGAGCGTCGGTGTGAATCTTCCTGGGGCAGAGCGCATGACTTTCAGTTCATTCTTAAATTTGTGAATCTCTAGCCTAACGTTGTCAACCTTGTTGCGGTCCCATTCCGATAGATCCCCTGCCAGGCTGCCCAATTTTTCATGCAAAGCCGACACCGAGTCAGCTGGTTGTTTGTTCCATCTTGTACCCACCACATCAAACAACGATTCTCTATTTCCGACATAGTTTCATACATAAATGCATAGTTAAAAAACCGAACCTGAAATTGAACCGGAAAGGTTGTCGGTTCAGGTTTTTACCGTTCGGACTGCCGGTTTACCGGTTCGATTGTCGGTTTTTAAGCAATAAAAAAATATATGTTGAGTACAATATGTGCTAAGATAGTGTGAAACAATGATCAAATAAAATTATTTCTATGTAGTGGACAACAAAGTAGCACAACCGAGTTGGTTATTAGGCCGTGGGCAGATCGAGCGTACTGCTCACACGACCTGGCCTCGAAATCCCACTTCTCCCAATTTCTATTAAAACATTTTCCTGCTTTTTCCCGGTTCAATGGCCCGGTCC
>NC_057814.1:628329110-628353188 GCF_018294505.1 Triticum aestivum | reverse complement strand
CAATTTTTTATGCGTATCATATGAGGATCAAATTGGACCTTGGCAATAAAGATATGAAGACTACTTTATGATCTAACATTCTTGCCAATAAATTATCCTCATTTTGTTCCGGGTTGTAATACCTAATGAAAAAATAGCTCCTTGAGCAAAATCGCATGTCATGATGAACCCTGCAATATATTGTTGATGAGTATATAAAGCAGCTTGAGTAGTAAAAGCCTTGTACTATATCATATGATGGGAGTTGCAGGAGTATTGGGCGCGGCTCCATTATGAGCTATTGATGGAGCGAGCGTAGAAAACACTCTATTAGTGGACGGTCATGGTGTAAATAACTCTTGGGCTTTAACCCAACTCAAGCCGAAGAAACTTTTGTTTTCACCAATTGAATAAAATCTGTTTTTGGGTTTCTTAGACCGGCGGTCCGACCGGTAAAAACCTGCCGAGGAGCCGCGTGTAGAGCGCATATATGGCCGGCTCACTCTTGTGCCATTGTCTTCTTATTTTAGGAAAGTTCTGGAACATTCAGCCGAGATTTAAAAAAAAATCAACATGTTTTGGAATACTTGATGTAATTTTTATTTTTCTATATTTAATTCCTGAAAAAAATAAATTCATGAACATATTTTAAATTTTGGAATATTTAATTTCATAAACATTTTATAACTTCTACAACATTTTTAATAATTTGTGAAATTTTCAAATTCTGGAAGATTTTTAAATTCGTGAACAGTTGTTTTAACTTGTGAATTTTTGTTTAATAAAAATGATATTAATTTATAAAAACATTCTAGAACATTTTCAACTTGGGCAACATTTTTTAAATTCCAGAATATTGTTTGGAAATCGTCATTTTTATAACTCTTCAGAAAATTGCAAACATTTCTTCAAATCTTGTGTCAAAAATGACATATATTTTGAGACAGTGAGAATAGAACTTAAAAAAATTGTAATAGGTTTTGCAGTTCTTGAATATTTTTAAAATTGATGGACTTTTGGTGTCCTAGTAGCACGTGAAGTTTTAGGGTTTGAGATAGGTTTTTCCGGGGGTTTTGTCATATTGGTTTCTCCTGGTTTTCTCTAGGTTTTGGAGAAAAATAAAAGTTACACATTTGTGTTGCATGGAAAAAATTACGCTTCCACGAGATGCACATATTTGCTTCTCATGGAGGCACATATTTGGTTCCATGTGAAGCACATATGTGCTTGTTGAAAAAGGAAAAAAATATGTGTTTTCACAAGAAGTACAAATTTGCTTCTTATGGAGTCACAGCTTTGCTTCCATGAGAAGCACAACTGTGCTTGTTCGAAAAAAAAAGTGCTTCCATCATAAGCAAATCTGTGCTTCTCGAAATGAGAAAAAGTATGTGCTTTCATGTGAGGAACATATTTGCTTCTCATGGAGGTACAAATTTTCTTCCGCGAGAAGCATGGCTATGCTTCTCAAAAAAAAAAATTATCTGTGCTCCCACAAGAAGTAGATATTTGCTTCTCGTGAAGGCTCAAAATTTTCCTCAGCACGAAGCACAACTGTGCTTCTTGAATGAGAAAAAGGTGGGAAGAAACCGTGCTTCCGGCTTCGGGTTTTTCTTCATTCTTTTCCTATTTGCCTGTTATTTTGGTTTTCATTTTAATGTTTTTATGGTTTCTTGTTTTTAATTCTAGTTTTCAGTTTTTCCTTTTCTTGTGTGTGAAAAAACTAGTTGAAACCTATTAATACGGGATCTAGTTAAAAAAATCTCGACGCGAGAAATTCAACGATGAAAATAGTTCATGAGATGGATGTATGGTTCAAGAGATTAAACGTTTTGGATAAACGAACCTATCAAGAAAGGAGAATACTCATAGGTTGCTACAAGTGATGCACATGCAGCATACCACTTGTCAGTGCCTAAGAAGGTGGGAGTGACGTGTGCAACGGATAACCTTAATTAGTGATTTGGCGCTATAGAATCCAAACACCAATGTGCAACAAAGGGCAGAACAAGCAGCATAGGCTTACGATGTTTTAAAATAAATGATGTCGATGTCATGCCGTGAATTGGCCTAGCAATGGAAAGGAACTAGCGATGTGATGGAAATACGGAGTTGGTCGTCATTGTCCTCATTGACCATCGACCCATGCCACCTGAAACGCTTCCATTAAGGGCAGGAAACTGGGTCGTACTAACAGTTATGGATTATCTAAAAAAACAGTTATGGATCGTAGCATAAGATACTCACTACACAATATTAAAGAACAATGAAAACGGAGAAAGAAACCTGAAACAGGCTATGTCTAACACCACCATCAGGCGATGAAATACCAGACAATTTTCTATAAGAAATAGCATGCACATATATTGAGTACACGTACAATTATTTTTAAAATACATGGTGAACATTTTTGAAATGCGAAACATCCTTTAAAATAGACGAATAGTTTTTAATACATGCTGAATCTTTCTTAAATACAAGATGAACATTTTTAAATAAATAAGGAATATTTTATTAAGACACAATGAGTATTTATTTAAATAGTAATAAATATTTTAAAAAATTATTGGTATTTTTTCTTTAATATCCAAAAACCTTTTTAAAACTTAGTATCCCTTCGATCCAAATTAATTGCGCAGCTTTAGTACAACTTTGTACTCAAGGTGCGACAATTAATTTTGATCGGAGGGAGTGCATTTCTTTTCATATATATGTATTTCAGAATATTTAAAATGTATATCAAAAGAAAAAAAGATGAAACCCAAAGGTAGATGAAATCAGAAAACCGTATTAGGCGTGCTATCAGATGCCCAGGGGGGCGTAGATCAATAGGCCCACCATGTGGTTCAGGCTAAAGGGTCCAGAGCTTTTTTTTTTTGGTAATAATTGTTAGCTATAAGGTCCAAGGCATCTGGGTGGGCTAGCAGCAGTGCCACAGGGTCCATAAAATTAGCCCGAAAAGGCTCTCAGCCTCTCACGCTCACCTTCGGCTGCAGCCCATCACGTGACTCGTGTAAGTTCCTTGCCCACGACTCCCAACAGGGGGAGGCAAGAACATCGAACGCGCTACAATCAGTCTCACAATCAGTCTCGATCTGTCCTAGGCTCGGCGGCTCGGCCAGAAAATGCCACATGTTTAGAGCAGCTCCAACGGGCCGACTCAAACGGACGGCGCATTTGTGTGCCTTTTGTCTGTTTAGGTCGGTCGTCCGCCCGCCGTCCGTCTTTTTTTAGATTTGGGTCGGCAGTGCGTTCAACGCGTCGACCATTTTCATGACCGCGGCGCGTCTAAACAAGCGCGCGAACCTTTCCCGCGCGCTAGATCATGTCAGCGGCCATGTCGTTGCCCTGGTTTTGGCGCTTCAGCACGCGGAAAAATCGGCCTAGCGCGCTGGTTTTGGCGCTCCAGCGCAGGGGAAAGGTTCGCACGCTTGTTTTGGCACGCCACGGCCGGCGCTCGTTATAAGAAGGCGCTCCCTCCATACTCTGTCCGCCGCCCACTCGTCTCGCCCCCTCTCACTAGCCTCGCCGACTCTGCGCCACCATGTCGATGCGCCGCCTAGGTGCTTCGGATTTTCGCGGAATCCGCGAGTGCCGCTCCGGCGCCTTCTCCTCCGAGATCTGGTTTGGCGAGAAACGCCTCATCCTCGGCACCTTCGACACCGCAGAGGAGGCGGCCCGCGCGCGACGCGGCGGCGTGGTGCCTCCTGAGGCCTCGTCGGGAGATGAATTTTCCCGACGTGTCGAGCTAGCGGGCGCAGGATCTCGCGCCTCTCCCGCGGCTTTTCACCGACGAGGATCATCGTGTCCACCGGAGGCGGCAGCGTCGCCTCGCCATCGCCGAGATGGACGTGGAAGCCATGGTGGTGTGGCGGGAACTCTTCCCGCAGGAAATAGTCAACGAGCGCCAGTTCTACAAGCAAAGGAGGACGGAGAGGGAGGCAAGGAGGACGGAGCGAGCCGCCTATCGAGAGGACAAGCGTGCGCGGAAGCAGGCCGCTCAATTAAGACTGAAGCTTCGAGAAACGTCGGGGTGGCACTTCGAGGACGAGCGGTCTACTGACGCCTACATTCAGACGTCGAAGGAGGACATTACCGAGTCGGAGTCGGAAAGCGACGAGTAATTCATCTTTTTCTTTTATCTGTGTACGCTAGAACTATCTATGTATCCTTTTTCTATGCGAAAAAGTGGCCGGCGGCGTCAGCGACGAAGCAGGCGGGCGCGGGTGTGCTGTTAGATGCGGAGAGGCCAATGTGCCACCGACCAGCAGGCCCGGGGAGGAGAGAGGGCGAGCGCGCACACGTCCGTCTTGTGTCCGCGCCGACGCAAATCCGGCTAAAAAATGGGCCGGGAATGGGTCGGCAGGCGGACGAAAGCGGACGCGCGTCCGTTTGGGTCGGCGCGTTGGGCCAACTTTTCTGTCCGTGCCGACCCAAACGGACGGCGGCGGACGAAATGGGTCGCCCATTAGAGTTGCTCTTATACTAATCTATATCTATACCTACTAATAAAGCAAGGTGCGTTTCTCCAATTTTTTCATCCATTCATCATCGAAAAGATTTTTGTTCTACTCAAGGTGGTACTAAATTGTTGTGCGTCCATCTGTAAGAAAAGAAAAACAGTTTTGTCCCGAATTTTGTACGTGGGCCGCGCACGCTGCAGCCCAGGAAACCAAGCCCATTGGTTTTCTGCCCATGCATATGAGAGCGCCAAAGTTTGGGCCAGCCCATCTTTTTTTCTATTCTGTTTTTTTTTTCCCTTTTTCATAAATTTATTTTTTATTTTGTTCAGAATTCCTTTTTTTTTAATTTTCGTAAAATCAGCCAAATATTAAAATTTTGTTCTCATTTTGAAATATATTTGAAAACTTTAAAAAATTTCTTCTCATTCCAAATTCAAAACTACAAAAATTTCGCATTTTTATAAAAATATTTATGTTTTCCAAAATTGTTTGAAATTTTCAAAATAAATTATATTTCAGAAAATGATACAAATTCGAAAAATATTCATGTTTATTGAAAGGTTCACAAATTTAACTATTGTTTCTGTTAAAAAAACGTTTAAAATTTATTTTCAATATTCAAAACATGTTTCCATTTGCATAAATTTGTCGCAAATTCATTTTTTTTCTTAAATAGAGGTTCATGTTTTCCAAAAATGTTTGTGAATTTCGAAATTTAATGAAATTTTTAACAAAAAAATGCTCGCATGTTTTAGAAAAAGAATCAGGATTTCAAGAAATGTTCACATTTTGAAGAATATTCAGAATTTCATAATTATTACTTTATTTTTTGAAAAGCTCAAGAAAGATCAAAAAAATTAAAAAAATGTTTCGAATATTACGCTACATTATCTTCTTAAACATTCGTGTTGGCCATTTTTTAGAAGGAGCTGTTTGTTCGAATGTCTATCAGCATGTGGTCGAGATATTGAGGTCATGAGTCTAATCTTTCAATTCAGCGGTTGTTTTGATTTTTTATTCGTGTCTTACAAACACACGTCGTTTTGGTAACTGCCAGTGGCCTAACCCAGACATGAACTGTTGTGCATCCCACATGTCATTTGACAAAAAAAGAGAATATGTTGGTTGGCTATAATTAAAATAAATTATAGGAACATGCCAATAAAAGAGGATATGTCAGGTTTGCTCTGATTTAAAAAATGTAGGCAAGTAAGTGCTAAAATAGTTAAAGAGAATAAACCCTGGTAAAGCAGGGATTACCTGGTTATGCGCTGATTATGACAATGAAATGGGATTCATTGAATTAGTAATTTATCTGATTAAGCCATCGTAGGAGAGGGTGGTCGAAGCAACTATGCCCCAAAGGTCAGGGTGCAGCCACAAAATGAGGAGGCATCCATAACCTAGACATGGAGGCGGACCCGAGGAAAAAAAGGCACGAGTTGAGTGGTGGCCACCACACCGACCAACTCCACCACTATCAAGATCTCACGGGCCAAAACATGACCCATCAGAACACCGCAACCCCTCGCTCTGTCGCCGCTCTGCTGCGGAGACCGTTTTGATGGACACATCAATTACCTCTCCCGATGCTTCTCGCAAAAAAATCTCCTGTTGCAATGCACGGGCATATGTGCTAGTACTCCCTCCGTTTTAAAATAGATGACTCAACTTTATGCAAAGTTAGTACAAAGTTGAGTCATCTATTTTGGAACGGAGGGAGTATTATTTAATCGAGAAACACTATAAGCACCACATCGTTTATTATTTTATAGACCAACTGAAAAAAACTCAGGCCACATGTATCAGATCAATGTAATGACGGACTAGTCTCAGCTACGGTACACTTGACACAATAGCAGGCACCTTCACGACACAGGCCGCCCCTATATGACTCCAGGAGACATTCTGCCGCGCAAAAAAACGAGGAAGCACGGCCAAACGTTTATCTTCACTTGCACACAGCCTCGTGGAGGCGGCTGGGTCAGTGGAGTCCGAGGATGAGGCAAATGACCAGTCACTGGAAGTGGAGTTGGATTAATCTTTGGAGAAGTTTGGGGATGGCTGCTCTGATCAGCAGGAGGCGCAATGAGACCACCGGCACCTGCATCCAAATGGTGTTCTCCTTCGATTGGGCCTGTTGTTCAGACCAAATACAAAATTAACAAGCACTAGTAGAAAACAAGGTTTTGGTTCGGCCAGAAAAAAGCATTAATCCCGGTTGCATTACGAACCGGGACTAATGTGAGCATTAGTCCCGGTTCGAGCGGCTAGGGCACCGTACAGGCATTAGTCCCGGTTTAAATGGGACCTTTAGTCCCGGTTCGAGCCACGAACCGGGACTAATGGGGTTTGAGGCATTAGTACCGGTTGATGGCACGAATCGATACTAAAGGTTCCATTTTCAAACTCTACCCCACCCCATGTGGATCGCCTTTCCAGTTTTGTAAAAAGCCAAAGAAAATGGTAAAAACTTCAAAAATTAAAATCCTTCCAGATGTAGTTATGTTACTACATGTACTAGTTAGGAAAATTTAAAAACTTAAATTTGGACATGTTTTGCAAAAAGTGTAGGAAAAATATAAAACGGCTATAACTTTTGCATACGATGTCAAAAAAAACGTATAACATATCAAAATGTTCAGCACGAAAATCCGCATCCGATTTTGATTGCCTACGGCCTGTTTGGAAATTTTTAGAATCCTCAAATTCTAAAAGAAAAAAAAGTTATGCTCAAATTTCTGTTTTTTTATTTTTGTTAAATCTAGTCAAACTATGGTCAAACTACTTATTCAAGAAGTATTAGTGTTACTAAATAATTATTCAAGAATATTAGTGTTACTAAATAATTATTTCAATTTTTTTGAATTTTGGTCAAATCTGGTCAAACTATGGTCAAACAATGGTCAAACTAATTATTCAAGAAATATTAGTGTTATTAAATAATTATTTCAGTTTTTTTGAATTTTGGTCAAATCTGGTCAAACTGTGGTCAAACTATGGTCAAACTACTTATTCAAGAAATATTAGTGTTACTAAATAATAACTGTTTTTTAGAACAATAGTTTCAAACTCAAACAGTGAAATGTGTGACTTCATACTCAAGCTAAATTCCTGAGGGTTAATAGGATTGACATCTTACTATTGTCAGGAAAACAACAAGTGCAGATTTGGAAACGAGGGAGAATAAAACCCGGAAGTTAAGCGTTCTCAGGTTGGAGTAGTGAGAGGATGGGTGACTGTCCGGGAAGTTAGATGATTTGGAATGATGAGGGGTGATTAGAGATTAGAGGTTAAATTGAGCAGTGATGAGGGGTGATTAGAGATTAGAGGTTAAAATAATTCGGAAATTTGAAAATAAAAAAAATTCAAAAAAAATTCGCAAAAAAATCATAAAATTTCCTTTAATACTGGTTGGTGTTACCAACCGGGACTAAAGGTGGACCTCCAGGCAGCGGCCACGTGGAGGGCCTTTAGTCCCAGTTCGTGTAAGAACCGGGACTAAAGGGGAAGGCTTTAGTAACGACCCTTTAGTCCCGGTTCCAGAACTGGGACTAAAGGCCCTTATGAATCGAGACTAAAGGCCCTTTTTCTATTAATGAAGACAATTACAGAAAATAAAATAGGAGGATAAAATGATCAAACTGAGACACCCTACATTTATAGATTCTTGGACCGTATCATTTTCAGATCTTCGTGGTACTCTCAGATCTTCGTGGTACTCTCAATATATATATATATATATACCTTAAGCCATATTATATGCGTTAAATATATATATCTTATATATAGCTCCTAAAATGCATTGCATTTTATTGCTATATTTAAAAGATCTCTCGTTTAATGTGTGTTGTGAGAGAGAAAGTTTGACTTGTCTTGGTTTTGCCCTTTTGGTGCTCATAAACTTGGAATTTAGTCACTAATTTTCGACTGAACTTTTTGCTAATAAAATATTTCCACACTTAATGGACTTTAGTTATTAATATTTTTCTAGCAACATATCTGGATTTTCATAATAAAAACATGGACATCATGAATTTATTGAAAGGCTTTATTTCATAAAACATAAGAGCCCTCCAAGCCCACATAATACACGAACGGTGAAGTTTATATCTTTAGGGTATCTTTATGCTTAATTTAAGGTTCAATAGAGTAGAGGGGAAAAACTGAACCCATTCAACAATCTCAAAACATCTGTGTAAGGGAAAAAAATGTGAAAATGAACCAACAATATCTGATTCAACCCCAATTGAAAAAAAAACTTCTGGCGCATACCTATCACTGTGTTCAGCCTCGCATCCAAACCCGTTCTAACAACTCAACATGGAGGTCAAACTTGATTTAACTCGCAATGTTATAGCTTTTTGTTATAAAAAAGGCAATTCTTTTGCAGATAATGAAAAGATTGCCATTAATAAATCTCAAATGAACAACAACATGGATGGCAATGATAGATCTGCCATAACTACAATCAAGATAAACTATAGTTCCACACAAAACTAAATGGCAATACTATTGCATAAGAAGTACTCGATCGCAATGATGGCTTTCCTATATCAAGGTTGGTGATGATGATCATGAGTACGTAGCAGTCGAATAAGATGATGAAGTAGTTGTGCAAAGCACTTCCAAGAAACATCACCGCCGTACTGCGCGTTTAGGTCACCAATCACCTCATCACGTCCGGATACAATTGCTGTCTTCGCCCAACTGAATGACAAGGAATGGTTTGCCAGAGGTCGGGTGGGGGGTGTAGAGGAGAACATATGGGTTATGTTGCAAGGGTTTAAATAGCTGCATCCGTATATGACATCAAGTCTTCTATCATGGCAGCCGTACCTCACTATGCTTATACAGGTTCTGCTATGTCACTCCACAATTATTGTGGAGTGATGCAACATATCCGAGGGATGTTTTTTCGACATCCTTCAAATGGATCCAATTTTTTTCATACGTTTGTATACTCATGGCAAGCAAGCATGCCAAGTTTTAGGCCATTTCGAACCTCCGAGAATTTTCTACGATTTTCCTGGCTCTGAAACTGAAACACACTCCTTGGACACGACGCGACATGAGTGTATGCTCGGAACATGATGTAATTTTGCGTGGGGTCCTACGGCGGGCATGCCTACCCTGTTGCAAAACTTGGGGTCGTTCTGAAGATGGCCAAAAAATGACGTTCCTCTGCGCATGCCGTTCTGGTAGAAGTGAAGGCCCCGTCCAAGGGATGTTTTTTTCGACATCCTTCAAATGCATCCAATTTTTTTTCATACGTTTGTACACTCATGGGAAGAAAGCATGCCAAGTTTCGGTCCATTTCGAACCTCCGATTATTTTCTACCATTTTCCCCGCTCTGAAACCGAAACACACTCCCCGGACATGACGCGACATGAGTGTGTGCTCGGAACGCGATGCAATTTTGCGTGGGGGTCCTACGGTGGGCATGCCTACCCTGTCGCAAAACTTGGGGTCGTTCTGAAGATGGCCAAAAAATGACCTTCCTCTGTGCACGCCGTTCTCTCTCATCGCCGCCTAGTTGGGCCCGTGGGCCTTGCGGGGCCGAAAAGCGTTCCCTTTCGTCGTTGGCTTGATCAGGATCGGCCTAGTACGCCTCCCTCGGCTCCGGGTCAGCGATCTTTTTTTAAAATTTCTTTTCATTCTCTTTTTCTAATATTATTTAAATTTTTTTCTTTGGTTTTGTTTTTTATTTACTTTTCTAGTTTCAAATTTTATTTCTTATGCAATCTATCTTTAGTGTTTTTCATCTTTTTGCATTTCAACTTTTCGATTCTTATTTAAAATAAGACAATTTTAAATAACGGTCAAACTATTTAAACAATTATTTAGCGACATCCATTCAAACACGCGATGTTTCATTCTAGTTTTCAGAAATATTTTACATAATACTACAAATTAAACTTAACTAAACGGCATTAAAAAAATAATTAAAACATAACTAAAGAACATTTCGAAATCAATAAAAATACTCCTAAACAACTCGTCTTCGACGCCACCGAAGTCTGCCTCGTCGTAGAGCCCGTCGCCGTCGTCGCTGCTGCCCCTGCTGTCGTCGAGGGGCACCACGGGCGTTGCCGGCGCAGCCATCCAGTCCGCTACCGCATCATGGTACCCGGGAAAGTCCGGCGGTCCTCCGGGTGGACGGCGATCGGGGCGAGCTGCATGTACTCCTGGACCAGTGGGGGCGGCATCGGCACATTCTCCGACTCCCGGATCGCCATCAGATAACCCGGCATGTCGCCCGGGTCGCCGGCCTCCCCCGCCAGCCGCCTGTACTCGGTGACTAGAGCCGGCTCTGGCTCCTGCTCTGGCTAGACCTTGCGCCATCCCGCGCTCCTCGGGCCACCACGGAACGGCGGTCGCCGTTGCCGAGGTGGACAGAGCCGCGGTCGCCGCGGCCGCCTCCACGGGGAGCACGCGCGCCGATGACTTCGCGGGTGGAGCGCTCCTCGCCGCGGCGGAACAGGATGCAGTTGTAGCTCGTCGGGGCAGGCAGGGTGCTGGCGGCCACCTGCGCACAGTACGGGGCGACGACGTCCTCGAAAGTCCACCCGTCCCAGAGCTGGTGGCGCCGGGCGCGGTTGTGCTGTTGGGGAACGTTGTAATTTCAAAAAAATTCCTACGCACACGCAAGATCATGGTGATGCATAGCAACGAGAGGGGAGAGTGTTGTCCACGTACCCTCGTAGACCGAAAGCGGAAGCGTTAACACAACGCGGTTGATGTAGTCATACGTCTTCACGATCCGACCGATCAAGTACCGAACGCACGGCACCTCCGAGTTCAGCACACGTTCAGCTCGATGACGTCCCTCGAACTCTGATCCAGCCAAGTGTTGAGGGAGAGTTTCGTCAGCACGACGGCGTGGTGACGATGATGATGTTCTACCGACGCAAGGCTTCGCCTAAGCACCGCTACGATATTATCGAGGTGTAATATGGTGGAGGGGGGCACCGCACACGGCTAAGAGATCAATAGATCAATTGTTGTGTCTATGGGGTGCCCCCTGCCCCCGTATATAAAGGAGCAAGGGGGAGGCCGCCGGCCAAGGAGGAGGGCGCGCCAAGGGGGGAGTCCTACTCCCACCGGGAGTAGGACTCCTCCTTTCCTTGTTGGAATAGGAGAAGGGAAGGGAGAAGGAGAAAGAAGGAAGGGGCGCCCCCCCTCCCTAGTCCAATTCGGACTAGTCCATGGGGAGGGGTGCGGCCACCCTTTGGGGCCTTTCTCTCCTTTCCCGTATGGCCCATTAAGGCCCAATACGAATTCCCGTAACTCTCTGGTACTCCGAAAAATACCCGAATCACTCGGAACCTTTCCGAAGTCCGAATATAGTCGTCCCATATATCGATCTTTACGTCTCGGCCATTTCGAGACTCCTCGTCATGTCCCCGATCTCATCCGGGACTCCGAACTCCTTCGGTACATCAAAACACATAAACTCATAATATAACCGTCATCGTAACGTTAAGCGTGCGGACCCTACGGGTTCGAGAACTATGTAGACATGACCGAGACACCTCTCCGGTCAATAACCAATAGCGGAACCTGGATGCTCATATTGGCTCCCACATATTCTACGAAGATCTTTATCGGTCAGACCGCATAACAACATACGTTGTTCCCTTTGTCATCGGTATGTTACTTGCCCAAGATTCGATCATCGGTATCTTGATACCTAGTTCAATATCGTTACCGGCAAGTCTCTTTACTCGTTCCGTAATACATCATTCCGCAACTAACTCATTAGTCACAATGCTTGCAAGGCTTATAGTGATGTGTATTACTGAGTGGGCCCAGAGATACCTCTCCGACAATCGGAGTGACAAATCCTAATCTCGAAATACGCCAACCCAACAAGTACCTTTGGAGACACCTGTAGAGCACCTTTATAATCACCCAGTTACGTTGTGACGTTTGGTAGCACACAAAGTGTTCCTCCGGTAAACGGGAGTTGCATAATCTCATAGTCATAGGAACATGTATAAGTCATGAAGAAAGCAATAGCAACATACTAAACGATCGAGTGCTAAGCTAACTGAATGGGTTAAGTCAATCACATCATTCTCCTAATGATGTGATCCCGTTAATCAAATGACAACTCATGTCTATGGCTAGGAAACATAACCATCTTTGATCAACGAGCTAGTCAAGTAGAGGCATACTAGTGACACTCTGTTTGTCTATGTATTCACACATGTATCATGTTTCCGGTTAATACAATTCTAGCATGAATAATAAACATTTATCATGATATAATGAAATAAATAATAACTTTATTATTGCCTCTAGGGCATATTTCCTTCAGTCTCCCACTTGCACTAGAGTCAATAATCTAGTTCACATCGCCATGTGATTTAACATCAATAGTTCACATCACCATGTGACCAACACCCAAAGGGTTTACTAGAGTCAATAATCTAGTTCACATCGCTATGTGATTAACACCCAAAGAGTACTAAGGTGTGATTATGTTTTGCTTGTGAGATAATTTTAGTCAACGGGTCTGTCACATTCAGATTCGTAAGTATTTTGCAAATTTCTATGTCTACAATGCTCTGCACGGAGCTACTCTAGCTAATTGCTCCCACTTTCAATATGTATCTAGACCGAGACTTAGAGTCATCTAGATTAGTGTAAAAACTTGCATCGACGTAACCCTTTACGACGAACCTTTTGTCACTTTCATAATCAAGAAACATATCCTTATTCCAGTAAGGATAATTTTGACCGCTGTCCAGTGATCTACTCCTATATCACTATTGTACTCCCTTGCCAAAATCAGTGTAGGGTATACAATAGATCTGGTACACAGCATGGCATACTTTATAGAACCTATGGCCGAGGCATAGGGAATGACTTTCATTCTTTTTCTATCTTCTGCCGTGGTCGTGCTTTGAGTCTTACTCAATTTCACACCTTGTAACACAGGCAAGAAACTCTTTCTTTGACTGTTCCATTTTGAACCACTTCAAAATCCTTTTAAGGTATGTACTCATTGAAAAAACTTATCAAGCGTCTTGATCTATCTCTATAGATCTTGATGCTCAATATGTAAGCAGCTTCACCGAGGTCTTTCTTTGAAAAACTCCTTTCAAACACTCCTTTATGCTTTGCAGAATAATTCTACATTATTTCCGATCAACAATATGTCATTCACATATACTTATCAGAAATGTTGTAGTGCTCCCACTCACTTTCTTTTAAATACAGGCTTCACCACAAGTCTGTATAAAACTATATGCTTTGATCAACTTATCAAAGCGTATATTCCAACTCCGAGATGCTTGCACCAGTCCATAGATGGATCGCTGGAGTTTGCATATTTTGTTAGCACCTTTAGGATTGACAAAACCTTCTGGTTGCATCATATACAACTCTTCTTTAATGAATCCATTAAGGAATGCAGTTTTGTTTATCCATTTGCCAGATTTCATAAAATGCGGCAATTGCTAACATGATTCGGACAGACTTTAAGCATCGCTGCGAGTGAGAAAATCTCATCATATTCAACACTTTGAACTTTGTCAAAAACCTTTTTCTGACAAGTCTAGCTTTGTAGATAGTAACACTACTATCAGCGTCCGTCTTCCTCTTGAAGATCCATTTATTTTTTATGGCTCGCCGATCATTGGGCAAGTCAATCAAAGTCCATACTTTGTTCTCATACATGGATCCCATCTCAGATTTCATGGCCTCAAGCCATTTTGCGGAATCTGGGCTCACCATCGCTTCTTCATAGTTCGTAGGTTCGTCATGGTCTAGTAACATAACCTCCAGAACAGGATTACCGTACCACTCTGGTGCGGATCTTACTCTGGTTGACCTACGAAGTTCAGTAATAACTTGATCTGAAGTTCCATGGTCATCATCATTAACTTCCTCACTAATTGGTATAGGCGTCACAGAAACTGGTTTCTGCGATGAACTACTTTCCAATAAGGGAGCAGGTACAATTACCTCATCAAGTTCTACTTTCCTCCCACTCACTTCTTTCGAGAGAAACTCCTACCCTAGAAAGGATCCATATTAAGCAACAAAGATCTTGCCTTCGGATCTGTGATAGAAGGTGTACCCAATAGTCTCTTTTGGGTATTCTATGAAGACGCGCTTCTCCAATTTGGGTTTGAGCTTATCATGCTGAAACTTTTTCACATAAGCATCGCAACCCCAAACTTTAAGAAACGACAACTTTGGTTTCTTGCCAAACCACAGTTCATAAGATGTCGTCTCAACGGATTTAGATGGTACCCTATTTAACGTGAATGTAGCTGTCTCTAATGCATAACCCCAAAACGATAGTGTTAGATCGGTAAGAGACATCATATATCGCACCATATCTAATAAAGTACGGTTACGATGTTCGGACACACCATTACACTGTGGTGTTCCAGGTGGCGTGAGTAGTGAAACTATTTCACATTGTTTTTACTGAAGGCCAAACTCGTAACTCAAATACTCTTCTCCACGATCAGATCGTAGAAACTTTATTTTCTTGTTACGATGATTTTCCACTTCACTCTGAAATTATATGAACTTTTCAAATGTTTCAGACTTCTGTTTCATTAAGTAGATATACCCATATCTGCTCAAATCATCTGTGAAGGTCAGAAATTAATGATACCTGCTACGAGCCTCAATATTCATCGGACCACATACATCTGTATGTATGATTTCCAACAAATCTGTTGCTCTCTCCATAGTCCCGGAGAACGGCGTATTAGTCATCTTGCCCATGAGGCACGGTTCGCAAGCATCAAGTGATTCCGAAATCCCATCAGTATGGAGTTTCTTCATGCGCTTTACACCAATATGACCTAAACGGCAGTGCCACAAATAAGTTGCACTATCATTATTAACTTTGCATCTTTTGGCTTCATTATTATGAATATGTGTATCACTACGATCGAGATCCAACAAACCATTTTATTGGGTGTATGACCATAGAAGGTTTTATTCATGTAAACAGAACAACAATTATTCTCTAATTTAAATGAATAACCATATTGCAACAAACATGATCAAATCATATTCAACGCAAACACCAAATAACACTTATTTAGGTTCAACACTAATCCCGAAAGTATAGGGAGTGTGCGATGATGATCATATCAATCTTGGAACTACTTCCAACACACATCGTCACTTCACCCTTAACTAGTTTCTGTTCATTCTGCAACTCCCGTTTCGAGTTACTACTCTTAAGCAACTAAACCAGTATCAAATACTGAGGGGTTGCTATAAACACTAGTAAGTACACATCAATAACATGTATATTCAATATACCTTTGTTCACTTTGCCATCCTTTTTATCCACCAAATACTTGGGGCAGTTCCGCTTCCAGTGACCAGTCCCTTTGCAGTAGAAGCACTTAGTCTCAGGCTTAGGTACAGACTTGGGCTTCTTCACTTGAGTAGCAACTTGCTTGCCGTTCTTTTTGAAGTTCCCCTTCTATCCCTTTGCCCTTTTCTTGAAACTAGTGGTCTTGTTAACCATCAACACTTGATGCTCTTTCTTGATTTCTACCTTTGTCGATTTCAGCATCGCGAAGAGCTCGGGAATTACTTTCGTCATCCCTTACATACTATAGTTCATCACGAAGTTCTACTAACTTTGGTGATGGTGACTAGAGAATTCTGTCAATCACTATTTTATCTGGAAGATTAACTCCCACTTGATTCAAGCGATTGTAGTACCCAGACAATCTGAGCACATGCTCACTGCTTGAGCTATTCTCCTCCATCTTTTAGCTATAGAACTTATTGGAGACTTCATATCTCTCAACTCGGGTATTTGCTTGAAATATTAACTTCAACTCCTGAAACATCTCATGTGGTCCATGACGTTCAAAACGTCTTTGAAGTCCCGATTCTAAGCCGTTAAGCATGGTGCACTAAACTATCAAGTAGTCATCATATTGAGCTAGCCAAACGTTCATAACGTCTGCATCTGCTCCTGCAATAGGTCTGTCACCTAGCGGTGCATCAAGGATATAATTCTTCTGTGCAGCAATGAGGATAATCCTCAGATCACGGATCCAATCCGCATCTTTGCTACTAACATCTTTCAACATAATTTTTCTCTAGGAACATATCAAAAATAAACATAGGGAAGCAACAACGCGAGCTATTGATCTACAACATAATTTGCAAAATACTATCAGGACTAAGTTCATGATAAATTTAAGTTCAATTAATCATATTACTTAAGAACTCCCACTTAGATAGACATCCCTCTAATCCTCTAAGTGATCACGTGGTCCATATCAACTAAACCATGTCCGATCATCACGTGAGATGGAGTAGTTTCAACGGTGAACATCACTATGTTGATCATATCTACTATATGATTCACACTCGACCTTTCGGTCTCCGTGTTCCGAGGCCATATCTGTTATATGCTAGGCTCGTCAAGTTTAACCTGAGTATTCCGCGTGTGCAACTGTTTTGCACCCGTTGTATTTGAACGTAGAGCCTATCACACCCGATCATCACGTGGTGTCTCAGCACGAAGAACTTTCGCAACGGTGCATACTCAGGGAGAACACTTATACTTTGATAATTTAGTGAGGGATCATCTTATAATGCTACCGTCAACCAAAGCAAGATAAGATGCATAAAAGATAAACATCACATGCAATCAATATAAGTGATATGATATGGCCATCATCATCTTGTGCTTGTGATCTTCATCTCCGAAGCACCGTCATGATCACCATCGTCACCGGCGCGACACCTTGATCTCCATCGTAGCATCGTTGTCGTCTCGCCAATCTTATGCTTCTACGACTATCTCTACCGCTTAGTGATAAAGTAAAGCATTACAGGGCGATTGCATTGCATACAATAAAGCGACAACCATATGGCTCCTGCCAGTTGCCGATAACTCGGTTAAAAACATGATCATCTCATACAATAAAATTTAGCATCATGTTTTGACCATATCACATCACAACATGCCCTGCAAAAACAAGTTAGACATCCTCTACTTTGTTGTTGCAAGTTTTACGTGGCTGCTACGGGTTTAGCAAGAACCGTTCTTACCTACGCATCAAAACCACAACGATAGTTTGTCAAGTTGGTGCTGTTTTAACCTTCGCAAGGACCGGGCGTAGCCACACTCGGTTCAACTAAAGTGAGAGAGACAGACACCCGCCAGTCACCTTTAAGCAACGAGTGCTCGCAACGGTGAAACCGGTCTCGCGTAAGCGTACGCGTAATGTTGGTCCGGGCCGCTTCATCTCACAATACCGCTGAACCAAAGTATGACATGCTGGTAAGCAGTATGACTTATATCGTCCACAACTCACTTGTGTTCTACTCGTGCATAACATCGACGCATAAAACCCGGCTCTGATACCATTGTTGGGGAACGTAGTAATTTCAAAAAAATTCCTACGCACACGCAAGATCATGGTGATGCATAGCAATGAGAGGGGAGAGTGTTGTCCACGTACCCTCGTAGACCGAAAGCGGAAGCGTTAACACAATGCGGTTGATGTAGTCGTACGTCTTCACGATCCGACCGATCAAGTACCGAACGCACGGCACCTCCGAGTTCAGCACACGTTTCCGGTTAATACAATTCTAGCATGAATAATAAACATTTATCATGATATAAGGAAATAAATAATAACTTTATTATTGCCTCTAGGGCATATTTCCTTCATGCGCTTCACGGGCGGGCGTGGGCCAGCGTACGCATGTAGGCGCTGCTCGCGGTCGTCGGCCAGCCGGTTCGCCCAGCCGGGATGGTTGGCGGCGTACTGGGGGTCGAGCAACTGCTTCGGCGACAAACGCGCCCGATAGAGGCCGGCGGCGCATGCGAAGAGGTGGGTGCCGGGCTCGGGCACCGGCGCCACGGGCACTCCGTCGACGCTAAGCCGCCACCTCGCCGGCAGCCGCACGTTCGACGCGGCGGGGATGCAAAAATGGGCGAGCTCCTCCTCCTCCTCGAGCGTCAGGTTGGGGCGCGCCATCGCCGGCGAGGGAGGGAGAGAGAGGGGCGCGGGAGGCGTGTTTTCGTCGAAGGAAGGCGAGGAGGGAGGCACGGGATGAGGCGGGCGATGACGCCCAGGACGGATTTTATAGCGGCGGGCGCAGGCGAGGGGGTGGTGGCGGCAATTAATGCCGGTAGGCGAGAGAGCGGGGTGCGCAGGCGGTCAAAGCAGTGGCGTGTGCAGGCGAGCGGTCGGTATGTGCAGGTGGTCTAGCGGTGACATGTGAATCGGCACCGCGCGCGAACCTCGCCGGCGATGGGACTCATCGCTGCGCCGGCGTAAATGGCCTCCTACCCGTAATCTGCGCCGGATTAATGCGGGTGGGAGGCGATGGTTACACTTAAGTATGCGCGTGGACCGCCCCTCCTTCTCACGCGACGTACACTGGCACGTACGGGCCTATAGCAACCCGTACGACCGTGCGCCACGTACGCCGCTTGCACTGGATTTCCCATCCTACCCTTCCTCACGAAGGGGTATCTTCTAATCTGGACCGTTGATGTGTCCAGGGGTTGTACCGAAGACGAAATGTTTTTCTATTTCTTTTCTATTCCTCTAACTTCTCTCCTTAAGTCGTATCAAGGGCTCCTATCTAAATACTGCTCCCTACTTTGATAATACAAAAGCCAGCAGTTGCTGGATCTTAAAGAAAAAACTCCCTAGTCTTTTATATTATTTAATCGAGGAATACTATAAGCAACACATAGTTTGTTATTTTATTGACCAGTTGAAAACTGAAGTCACATGTATAACATCAATGTAATGACGGACTAGTCTTTGCTACTTGACACTTGAGACAATAGCAAGGACCGAATGGAAAACTTCCATGACACTGGCCGCCCTTATATGATTCTACGAGACATGCTGCTGCACAAAGAACGTCAAAGCACGGCCCTTTGTTTACCTTCACTTCTACACAGCCTGGTGGAGGTGGCAGGGTCGATAGAGGCTGAGGATGAGGCAAATGACCAGTCACTGGAAGTGGAGTTGGATTACTCTTTGGAGAAGTTTGAGGAGAAGGAGCCAGATGACTGCTCTTGTGATCAGGTGGAGGCGCCATGAGACGACCATCACCTGCATCCAAATTATGTTCTCCTTTGATTGGGCCTGTTCTTCAAACCAAATAGGAAATTAACAAGGCAAATACAGAAAAATTAGGAGGGTAAAATGATCAAACTCCCGTTTAATTCTCGTTATCTATGCATCGTCATACGTATTTGGTAACCCATTCGGTGTGGGATGTGTACCGGACAAGATTTTGGCTACCGAATGAGGCAATTTTACCGAAGGGGACTGGTAAACGTGGTTAACACGGTTACCGAGACATACCGAGAATATTTCGAACAAATTTTATAGTGGAATTTTGAATGCAAATAAGTGAATGAACGAACATTCGAAGCAGAGACCTCTCAAATCAGGAACTAGGTTGCTACCAACACGTCAGAACCAACTCTCGTGGCAATAATTAGATTCTACATACTTTACTATAAATCGAGCATTTAAATTCAAAAGTTTAAAAAAATGGTATTCTTTGCTTGGTATGGTGATTTACCGAGGGGCACGGAAATATGCGGTAATCATGGGAAATCTTGAAATTTCGACCGGTAACCAAAACCTTTGTACTGGATATATTAACTGTATCAAGATGAAGTACAAAATTGCCATAGATGGATGATTCGACATCATATACCTGAAAAGGCGAGCAAAACCGCAAGAAGAAGAATCAGCATGGTGGTCCTTCTGACAATGATGTGCAGACCGAAGGCTGAAGAGTGGAGTTCATGAGACAACCTACATTTATAGATTCTTGGACTGTATCATTTTTCAGATCTTCGCAGCACCCTCAACGCATTATACCTTAAGCTATATCACATGCATTATATAGCTCCGAAATTGCATTGCATCTTATTGTTGTATCCGAAAGATTTCTCATTTAATGTGTATTGAAAGTATGTCTTGTCTTGGTTTTGGTGCTCATAAGCTTTGAATTTAGTCACTAATTTTCGGCTGAACTTTTGCTAGTAAATAATTTTCCACCCTGAATGGATTTTAGTTATTAATATGTTTCTAGCGACATATATGGATTTTCCATAATAAATAGATGGACGTCATGCATTTATTCAAAGGCTTTATTTCATAAAGCATAATTATGAGTCCTCCAAGCCCCCATAGTACACGATGATCAAAGTTTATATCTTTAGGGTATCTTTATGCTTAATATATTTCGTTCAACAGAGTAGAGGAAAAAAATTGAACCCATTTGACAATGTAAAAGCATATGTGTAATTGAAAATTTGTGAAAATGAACCAATAATATATAATTCAACCCCAATTGAGAAAAAACAGATTCAGGAGCCTACCTATCACTATGTTCACCATCACATTCAAACTCGTTTTGACAACTCAACATGGAGGTCAACCTTGATTTAACTAGCAATGTTATAGCTTTTTGTTATAACAAAAGGCAATCTTTTGCAGATAATGATAAGGTTGCCATTAATAAAATCACAAATGAACGACAACATGAATGACAATGATATATCTTCCATAATTGATATCACATATGTATATAAAGAAACTAGCATGTCATCTACACCAACAAGATGAAACGTAGTTCCATAGAAAACTAAATTGTAATAATATTGAATGGGAAGTACTCGATCGCAATGAGGAATTTCCTATATCAACGTTGGTGATGAAGATGACGAGGATGTAGCAGTCGAAGAAGGCGATGAAGTAGTCGTGCAAAGCACTTCCTACAAACATCATCGCCATACTGCGTGCTTAGTTCGCCAATCACCTAGGAACGTCCGGATACAATTGCTTTCTTCATGCTGCTGAACGACAAGGAAATGTTCGACAGGGTCGGGCTGGGGTGTAGTGGAGAACATATGGGTTATTTTGCAGGATGAGAATCTCTCGATAGGACGTCTCCCGCTTATAGCCTCGGTCTGATGACCCTCATGTATGCATAATCATATACCTATATGCGAGGAAACTCCTCCTCGGATTTCTCGACCACGCACTATCTCCTAACTGCACATTGATATGCAGGATGTACCTTTTGAGCTGTAAAGAGGGGGCCATCACCTTTCTATGGAACCCATGATCTAGGATTCACCGACCAATATTCCCATACTCAGTAGGGAGACAAGGCCCCCTCTTCCTCTGTCCATCCCTCCGGTGACGAGAGGGGGCAGGGTCCCTAGAATGTTGCTTCGGTGGTGGTAGGTCTATGAAAAAGGGTTATGTCTCTGATCTACTGTGGCAACATGATGGCATCCCTGGACGTGGGATAAGGTCTCCCCGACTCACCCTCGCTTAAGTCGTGCTTCTTCGTATCACCAGGAGGCATGTGGAGGATGATGTGTCCACAAATCTGGTCCTCCCTTCTAGATTTTTCTTCTACAGATGTGTCTAGGTGGCATTGTCCTGCGGAGCAGACCATGTCGTTGTGTGTCTTTGTCATCCGCTCCAGTTTCAACCAACAAAGGATGGCCAACCTTGGTTTTCATCGTGGAACAAGTGATAATTGTGTTCCCCGACTCTGTCTGTTCGAACATGGTATTTTTTGCGTGCTCCCTCGGGCGTTTTCTTCTTCAAACTGTTGATTTGCTATCTCGATCATGGTTGCCGGTATCTTCTAGTCTACATCGAAAACTTCTAGGCTTCTGCTTCTGTAAGCTCCTATATTTCAACAAGTTTTTGTTCGGTGAAACAGAAGCCCTGGGGCGGTAACGAGCTTTGCTCATGGCACACTGTGGTGGATGTAGGAGGACGAAGACCTCTATACCCATAAAAACTTGACTTAAGTTCATGGTTGTGTGCTGGTGATGTGTGTATTTTTATTTGTATTTGTAGTTGTATTTGTAAAATTCATTGTTGTCTTACGAATTCGAACAACCTTAGAGTACCAATGTTCACATTATACATTGCTGAATTTGCTATTTCTCTAATGCTATATAGGATTTATTCTACAAAACAACTGTAAAAATAATTTTGATGTGATTTGTTGGGTACAATTATAGAGAATAAATTGTAGTTTCTAGACATGATAAACGGCCACATCTAAAAATCAGATGCTTTTCGACTGTCTCCTATTTTCTGGCAAATAAAGGCGATACTCGTTCTCCGCGCGGGTCGGGTTTACTGACCAAATGCACACCCCTGCCTGCACGAGTAGGTTGGCCCGTCGTTCTATTATGCATTTTTTCTTTCTGTTATCTTTCTTTCCGTCTTTTTCCATTTGCATTTTTTGCTTTTTCTTTATCTTCTCTATTTTATTTTTCTTTTAGTATTTCAAAACTTGGAAATTTTATAAATTTATAAACTCTTTTTTAAATTTTGATTTTTGTTTTGAATTCATGAACTTTATTGAAAATTGCAAATACTTTATTTTTTGAATTTGAGAATATTTTTTTATTGGTGAACAATTTTTTTCAAACTGATAATAACTTTTTTAAACTCATAAAATTTTTGCAAACTCACATTGTTTTTCGCAATTCAGGAACATTATTTGAATTCAGGATTTTTTTTAATTCACGAATTTTTTTTGAACTTTTGAACAGTTTTCAGACTCACGAACATTTTCCAAAATTATTGAACCTAACATATGAACATTTTTGGAAATTCATTATCCATTTTTTAATTCATGATTATTTTTTTGAAGTCGTGAAGACTTTTCAAACTGATTGAAATTTATTAAATTCAACAATTGTTTTTATGAATTCATGATTTTCTTTCGAATTCAAAAACATTTTTTAAATTTACGAATTTTTTTAAAATTTTTAAATTTTTTGAATCTGCTAAGATTGCTTTCGTTTTATGAACATTTATTCAGGTCATGAGCCCTTTACCAGATTCGTAATTTGTTTTCAAATTTTTTTTAAAAATGGGAATTCGTAAAAAAATTGAAACTTGCGAACATATTTTTAAATTTAGTGAACATTTTGTGAAGTTTCATTATCAAATTTGAAATTTCTTTTTAAAAATGAAAATGTAAAAAGGGGAAAACAATGAAGGAAAAAAAGAACAAGGAACAAAAAATGCGGGGCCCACCCAAAACACGCACGTGGGGGAGCGAGGGGTGCGCGATTTGGTGCCATGTGTCCCCTATTTTGGGCGATAGGAGGTCTGGGAGCAACTAGTTAACGAGCGCTCCTTCGGGAGCCTCGCAACAATCAGCGCCACTTGGCGCGCTGTCAGCTATTCGCCACGTGTCGCGCTCTGGACGCTCCCTCCAGATTTTGTTTTTTTATTTTTCCGCACGCGTTTTCGGCTTTTTAAACGGTTTTTTCCTGGTTTTCTTCGACGTTTTGGTTTTTTCCCGGTCTCCCTTAGCGTTTCGACAAAATTTTTTTTTTCAAATTTTTTTTGTTTTGCGCGAAAAAATGAGTTTACTTTTTTTTTCTTTCGTGAAAAGTCACATTTTTTTTCACGAGAGGCACGGTTGTGCTTTAGCGAGAGTCACGGCCGTGCCTTTCGGAAACGAAAAAAAATGCGTTTTCTGTTTTTTTTCTTTCGCGGGAGTCACGGTTTTACTTTCGCAAGAGGCATGGTTGTGCTTTCGCAAGAGTCACGGCCGTGCCTCTCGGAAAGGGAAAAACAAAACGCGTTTTCTGTT
>NC_057814.1:628327243-628328840 GCF_018294505.1 Triticum aestivum | reverse complement strand
CGAGAGTCACTGCCGTGCCTCTCGGAAAGGAAAAATAATACGCGTTTTCTGTTTTTTTTTTCTTTCGCGAGAGTGACGGTTTTGCTTTTGCCAGAGGCACGGTTGTGCCTTCGCGAGAGTCACGGGCGTGCCTCTTTCGGAAAGGGAAAAAACGCGTTTTCTATTTTTTTCTTTCCACGAGAGTCACGATTTTGCTTCCACGAGAGGCACGGTTGTGATTTCGCGAGAGGCACGGGCGTGCCTCTTTCAGAAAGGGAAAAAACCGTGCTCCCGGTTTGTTTTTCATCCGGTTTTTTTCGTTAAAAAAAAGTTCGTCAAAACCTATCAACATGGGATATAGTTTTGAAGATCTCGACGCGAGGAATCTAATGGTGAAAACGGTTTGAGATTTGGACACACGGTTTAAGAGATAAAAAACGTTTTGAATAAACGAATCTAAAAAAAAGGAAAACTCTTAGGTTGCGACAAGTGGCGCGCTGCATGTGCGCCACTTGTCGTGACCTGAGAAGATGGAGTGTTCTTTGCAACGAGTACTCCTTAATTAGTGATTTCGAGGAGGTCTTGCTCCTACACAGTCGTTGGAAAGGCCAGCTGCTTTGAAACAGGCCACACTTGAACATAATCTGCGTAGCAAAATCATTGGATTGGTCTCACCCAACAAGCCCATATACTTAAGTACGCTAGCCCATGGACGTCTTTTTGTAATACTGTTGCCTTTCCCGGCCCTATTGACGAGAATAAATGTAGGTGCTTCTCCTTCAAAGTTCACATAATCCGGCACAAGGTCGACTAGTATTCCCACAAAGACTCGAAATAAAACCAGTATTCCCACAACGACACCGAGGGGCTCTTGTTCCCAACCTAGCTGCCGCCGGCCTCAAGAGTCCTTCAGGCCGTCGTTTTGGTCACTCATCTTTGTTGTTTGGTGGCCTTGGCGGCAACAATAGGAGTGGGGACCCTTTCTTTTTCTTTTTCTTAGGTTTTGTTTTCTGGCAGCATTGACGAGGTGGTGGCGACGATGGCATGTTGGAGTAATGTTTCTCTAGCATCTCGTCTTCTCAACGACGTTAGATCTGACGTCGAGGAACGTCATGTGAAAATTTGTGTCGCCAAATGTGCTGGCTCTCTTTGGATATTGGCAGTTGGTTTGTCTATAAGGAGAGCTATTTGTTGGCTATTGATGTGTTGACTTCAACATCTTTTTTATGTTGTTCTGTAGCATGATCTGGTTTCATCAAATCTCTGGACCAGTGGTGATGGATTGTAAGCCTGGAGTGCATGGGGTGATGGTCGAATTGATGTGTTTTTAATGACTTCTAGATCACGTGTCTAGCGGAGAGTGACTATTATGTTCTTTAAAGCCAAGTATGGTATCCCTTTCCATTACCGTTGGTTCAGTATAATTTTCAATCTTTGAAGGACGGAAATCAATTGGATAAAGACGAAGCCTAATATAATTTTTGATGTAATTTAACTTTTTTCTGGTCGTTCTTCATTGAGTTGTCTTTCAATTGTACCAACTATTATCCTTGATAATTATTAGATGTAAGATATCAATTGTGTGACGTTCCTTAAAATAAAAGTTCCAACTACAAGG
>NC_057814.1:628324429-628327025 GCF_018294505.1 Triticum aestivum | reverse complement strand
CGCTTGATCAGATGCACATTACTACTATTTTTAAAACTAGTTGGGTCTCGCATGCATTTGCACGGCTAGGTTTGCTATATATTATTTTATTATGTTGTTTTCTATGTCTAAATTATTCTGCATTATTTGTGGCTACATTAATATTAATCTATATAAATAGTCAACAATTTCGTCTTGAGAAAACACGATTAAACTGTTGTACACATTTCCCCTATTCTTTATTAGTTAGTGGGCAATAATTTGATGTGTGATGGTGAAAGATCAAAAGCATCATGGTATTCTTCAAGCTTCCCCAATTCCACTCCTTCTCATACCTTGATATATCTTCACAAATATTATGTTAGGGGGTTTCAGACACTAGTGCAGAATAGGGCTTTAGCGCCGGTTCATAAGGGCCTTTAGTGCCGGTTCCACAACCGGCACTAAAGAGTGGGGACTAAAGCCCCCCCCCCCCTTTAGTACCGGTTCATCACGAACCGGCGCTAAAGTGCCACCACGTGGCACGAGCCAGGCTCGGGTGCGTGTAGGACATTAGTACCGGTTGGTAACACCAACCGGTACTAAATGTTTGGGGGTGTTTTGGTTTTTTTCCTTTAATTTTGTGTTTTCAATTTAATTTAGTGATTATTTTACATTATAATGAGTTGTTAAATCATTAGGTGAAGGTACCGCAGATTAGTTTCGACTGGATGCAAGTGGATCCTAGCTAGCTAAGTGATCAAGTATATGCCATATCCATATATTATACTTGATCACTTAATTATAGGTGATCAAGTATAATATGGATATGGCATATACTTGATCACTTAGCTAGGATCCATCCAGCTGAAACTAATATGCGGTTTCTTTCATAAATGATATAATAACTCATCATCATCATCATCATCATCATCATATTAATATAAAAACTCTTGCATCTCATATCATCAACAACAGTATACTAGCTAGCTAAAAATCATCATAGCCGTCGTTACCACTGTTTAATCATCATAGTCACTACCGCTATCTAATCACCACCAACACTAGCTTAAAGAAGAAACATTCACTTGTACCAGAAGCAAAGATATCATCGAGTTCAACATGGTCATGATATTATAAGCATTCATAACACCACAAAATCAAATCACTCTTTGAGATTAAGTTCAGGACGAAGAACACAGACATGAGAGGACAAGTACTAAGAGCATGAACTAGCTAAATCACTCCTGCTGCTCTCTCTCAGGTAAAATAGCATAGAACATGTATAGCTCTCCTGATTCATCATACTGGAGCATGCAGATGAACCTGTCTCCTAATCGTGGGCTCCGCTTCTCATTGCTGCCCCCTAGTACTTCTCTGGGATCGTTAACAATTTTGCTCCAATCTTTCACTATTAAGCATTCATCGCTTTTAGAAATCCTGAATGCACTCATGTGCAATGTAGGATATCTTGGCCGTAAGCTAAACATTGACATGTGACCTCTGGTCTCGATCCACTGAGGCACAACTGTCATCGGGAGTCCCTGTTGAAGAACATCGTATAGTAATTAATATACTTAGCAATGAAAGTTTAGCAAAAAAATAATGTATGCAAAAGATGCACTAAGGACAAATAGTAAGAATCTTAGCATCTTTCATAAATAGATGTGACCGTAGTTCAATACGATCACTATTGGTCGCACGTTTTGAGTACTAACATTACTAAGTGCAGAAAGAAAATTTGTCTTGAAAGTATGAAGATCCTCAAGCCATGAAACATAATGACTTATCTCCTCGCAGTTTAGTTCAGCTCCGGGACAGTAGTAGGTCCTGTCTACCAAGCGCCGGACATGTTTGCTTGAATGGAAATAAGCTGTCAATATAAATTAGTTGTCAACTATTTTTGAATAAACAATATCAAAGACATAAATATGGTTGAGAAACTCACATAATGGTAGAACTGGAGGCGTCTGCACATCGACGCAGATGTCTCTATTACCTTCAATATCATCTTCCGGACGAATATCAAAGGTGATAACCATATCAGGCTCAAATGCATAAGCCTTGCATAGTGCTTGCCAAGTTTTGCATTCAAAATAGGTGTACGTGTCTGCATTCTATAATTTGACGTTGAAAGTATGACCATGCTCGGTCTTGAGGTAAACTCTCTTTACCTCCATAGTTTCCATAGCACTGAAGCCTATCTTATCCAAGACAAAAATTCTTGCATGGCAGGGGATGCGCTAGTAGAATAGTGAAAAATTAAAATTATAAGTTGAAGCAAATGAAGCGTATATAAGTCATGCTTAATTACGAAAAAAGACTTGTCATTGTGACTTACTGTATCCACTTCGAAGGTCTCATCCAGCTTGATGCTGAAGCGCCTATCATCAGCAAGGAAATTTCTGTCGCACAGGCCGCGCTGGTCTTCACAGTATTCGCACATAATGAAATCTTTTTCATCGTCAGACGACATTTCCTATGTTCATATAGGTGAAACATTAAACACTTACTAGTTCTATTAATTCAACTAATTCAACTACTTCTATTAATTCAACTAGTTCTATTAATTCAACTAAGCATTTACTACAAAAATACACTAGTTATATTAATTCAACTAATTCACCTAAGCATTTAC
>NC_057814.1:628321851-628323303 GCF_018294505.1 Triticum aestivum | reverse complement strand
CGAGGGCGGTGCGCGATGGGCGACGGCGCGGCGGCTCGCGCGAAGAAGATGGAGAAGAAGTGGTGGTCGCTGCAACTGAATTTTTCGTAAGTGCCATATATATAGGAGGGGCCTTTAGTACCGGTTGGAGCCACCAACCGGTACTAAAGGTCAATTTTCACCAGGACAAGCGGCGGGAAACGGCCACCTTTAGTACCGATTGGTGGCTCCAACCGGTACCAAAGGCCCATGCATTAGTACCGGTAGGAGCCACCAACCGGTACTAATGGTTGTGCGCTGCCACCCGCGACGCACAATGTTTAGTCCCACCTCGCCGAGCGAAGGGCAGCCGCACTACTTTATAAACCCAGTCGGGGCTGCTCCTTCGAACTTCTCTATATAGCAGGCTATTGGGCCTAACTATGGCGCGCTGCCCTATGAGCCTGCTGGCCCTTCTGGGTCTGAATTTGCACACCCCAGGCCTGGCAGGCCCACTGGGCAGCGCCCCACAATTTTTATATAGTTTTTTTCTTTTCTGCATTATTTATTTTCTTCTATTTATTTTTGAGTAATTTTTTATATAGTTTTTTCTTTTCTGTTTTATTTATTTTCTTCTATTTATTTCTGAGTAGTTTTTTTTGCTGTATTTAGTTACTTTGTGAATATTTTTAGAAATAGTGTCCTTAGTTTAAAAAAGTTTTGAATGCTGCATACTGAACCAAAAAACGTGTTGGAAATTGATGACATCACTTTGAATGCTGCATACTGAACCCAAAATAGTTTGGAGTTCAAATAAGTTTAAAAAACACTGAAGTGCCCGTGTAACAGATGAGTTCTCGTCCGAAACCCTGATACTCCGAAAGAGATTGTCCAGTTTGTACACGAAGTGCGTCAAGTTTTCGCCGTGACCCACTCTACTCTTTTGCACATGCTATGCGGGTGAAATGATGATACCATGCCAAGTTTCGACATTTTCAGAGTTAATTTTGTAGTGATTTTCAATTTCATGGTCATTTCGCTCTCTAAACAAATCGGTAAATGACTGAAAAACAACAAATGATGTCAGAACTTGTTGGAAATTGATGACGTCGCTTTGAATGCTGCATACTGAACCCAAAATAGTCTGGAGATCAAATAAGTTTAAAAAACATTGAAGTGCCCGTGTAACAGATGAGTTCTCGTCCGAAACCTTGATACTCCGAAAGAGATTGTCCAGTTTGTACACGAAGTGCGTCCAGTTTTCGCCGTAACCCTCTCTACTCTTTTGCACATGCTATGCGGGTGAAATAATGAAACCATGCCAAGTTCTAACATTTTCAGAGTTCATTTCGTAGTGATTTTCAATTTCACGGTCATTTCGCTCTATCTAAACAAATCGGTAAACGACTGAAAAACAGCAAATGATGTCAGAACGTGTTGGAAATTGATGACGTCGCTATGAATGCTGCATACTGAACCCAAAATAGTCTGGAG
>NC_057814.1:628316182-628317048 GCF_018294505.1 Triticum aestivum | reverse complement strand
AAGTTCCAACATTTTCAGAGTTCATTTAGTAGTGATTTTCAATTTCACGGTCATTTCGCTCTCTAAACAAATCGGTAAATGACTGAAAAACAGGAAATGATGTCAGAACGTGTTGGAAATTAATGACGTCGCTTTGAATGCTGCATACTGAACCGAAAATAGTCTGGAGTTAAAATAAGTTTAAAAAACATTGAAGTGCCCGTGTAACAGATGAGTTCTCGTCCGAAACCCTGATACTCCGAAAGAGATTGTCCAGTTTGTACACGAAGTACGTCCAGTTTTCACCGTGACCCTCTCTACTCTTTTGCACATGCTATGCGGGTGAAATGATGATACCATGCCAAGTTCCAACATTTTTAGAATTCATTTTGTAGTGATTTCAATTTCACAGTCATTTCGCTCTCTAAACAAATCGGTAAATGACTGAAAAACGACAAATGATGTCAGAACGTGTTGGAAATTAATGACGCCGCTTTGAATGCTGCATACTGAACCCAAAATAGTCTGGAGATCAAATAAGTTTAAAAAACATTGAAGTTCCCATGTAAGAGATGAGTTCTCGTCCGAAACCCTGATACTCCGAAAGATATTGTCCAGTTTGTAGACGAAGTGCGTCCAGTTTTCGCCGTGACCCTCTCTACTCCTTTGCACATGCTATGCGGGTGAAATGATGATACCATGCCAAGTTCCAACATTTTCAAAGATCATTTTGTAGTGATTTTCAATTTCACGGTCATTTAGATCTCTCTAAACAAATCGGTAAATGACTGAAAAACAACAAATGATGTCAGAACGTGTAGGAAATTGATGAAGTTGCTGTGAATGCTGGATACTGAACCCAAAATAGTCTGGAATTCAAATAAGTT
>NC_057814.1:628311667-628312268 GCF_018294505.1 Triticum aestivum | reverse complement strand
AAGTTCAAAAAACATTGAAGTGCCTGTGTAACAGATGAGTTCTCGTCCGAAACCCTGATACTCCGAAAGAGATTGTCCAGTTTGTACACGAAGTGCGTCCAGTTTTCGCCGTGACCCTCTCTACTCTTTTGCACATGCTATGCGGGTGAAATGATGATACCATGCCAAGTTCCAACATTTTCAGAATTCATTTTGTAGTGATTTCAATTTCACAGTCATTTCGCTCTCTAAACAAATCGGTAAATGACTGAAAAACAGCAAATGATGTCAGAACGTGTTGGAAATTAATGATGTCGCTTCGAATGCAGCATACTGAACCCAAAATAGTCTGGAGTTCAAATAAGTTTAAAAAACATTGAAGTTCCCGTGTAACAGATGAGTTCTCGTCCGAAACCCTGATACTCCGAAAGATATTGTCCAGTTTGTAGACGAAGTGCATCCAGTTTTCGCCGTGACCCTCTCTACTCCTTTGCACATGCTATGCGGGTGAAATGATGATACCATGCCAAGTTCCAACATTTTCAGAGATCATTTTGTAGTGATTTTCAATTTCACGGTCATTTAGATCTCTCTAAACAAATCGGTAAATGACTGAAAAACA
>NC_057814.1:628309635-628310301 GCF_018294505.1 Triticum aestivum | reverse complement strand
GAACACAAAATAGTCTGGAGTTCAAATAAGTTTAAAAAACATTGAAGTGCCCGTGTAACAGATGAGTTCTCGTCCGAAACACTGATACTCCGAAAGAGATTGTCCAGTTTGTACACCAAGTGCGACCAGTTTTCGTCGTGACCATCTCTACTCTTTTGCACATGCTATGCGGGGGAAATGATGATACCATGCCAAGTTCCAACATTTTCAGAGTTCATTTTGTAGTGATTTTCCATTTCAAGGCCATTTCGCTCTCTGTGAACAAATCGGTAAATGACTGAAAAACAGCAAATGATATCAGAACGTGTTGGAAATTGATGACGTCCCTTTGAATGCTGCATACTGAACCCAAAATAGTCTGGAGTTCAAATAAGTTTAAAAAACATTGAAGTGCCCGTGTAACAAATGAGTTCTCGTCCGAAACCCTGATACTCAGAAGGAGATTGTCCAGTTTGTACACGAAGTGCGTCCAGTTTTCACCGTGACCCTCTCTACTCTTTTGCACATGCTATGCGGGTGAAATGATCATACCATGCCAAGTTCCAACATTTTCAGAATTCATTTTGTAGTGATTTTCAATTTCACGGTCATTTCGGTCTCTAAACAAATCGGTAAATTACTGAAAAACAGCAAATGATGTCAGAACGTGTTGGAAATTAATGACGT
>NC_057814.1:628307831-628308720 GCF_018294505.1 Triticum aestivum | reverse complement strand
TTTCGCTCTCCGTGAACAAATCGGTAAATGACTGAAAAACAGCAAATGATGTCAGAACGTGTTGGAAATTGATGACGTCGCTTTGAATGCTGCATACTGAACCCAATATAGTCTGGAGTTCAAATAAGTTTAAAAAACATTGAATTGCCCGCGTAACAGATGAGTTCTCGTCCGAAACCCTGATACTCCGAAGGAGATTGTCCAGTTTGTACACGAACTGCGTCCAGTTTTCGCCGTGACCCTCTCTACTCTTTTGCACATGCTATGCGGGTGAAATGATGATACCATGCCAAGTTCCAACATTTTCAGAATTCATTTTGTAGTGATTTTCAATTTCACGGTCATTTCGGTCTCTAAACAAATCGATAAATTACTGAAAAACAGCAAATGATGTTAGAACGTGTTGGAAATTAATGACGTCGCTTTGAATGCTGCATACTGAACCCAAAATAGTCTAGAGTTCAAATAAGTTTAAAAAACATTGAAGTTCCCGTGTAGCAGATGAGTTCTCGTCCGAAACGCTGATACTCCGAAAGAGATTGTCCAGTTTGTACACGAAGTGCGTCCAGTTTTCGCCGTGACCGTCTCTACTCTTTTGCACATGCTATGCGGGTGGAAATGATGATACCATGCCAAGTTCCAACATTTTCAGAGTTCATTTTGTAGTGATTTTCAATTTCACGGTCATTTCGCTCTCTAAACAAATCGGTAAATGACTGAAAAAGAGCAAATGATGTCAGAACGTGTTGAAAATTGATGACATCGCTTTGAATGCTGCATACTGAACCCAAAATAGTCTGGAGTTCAAATAAGTTTAAAAAACATTGAAGTGCCCGTGTAACAGATGAGTTCTCGTCCGAAACCCTGATACTCCGAAAGAGATTGTCCA
>NC_057814.1:628306808-628307490 GCF_018294505.1 Triticum aestivum | reverse complement strand
GACCCTCTCTACTCCTTTGCACATGCTATGCGGGTGAAATGATGATACCATGCCAAGTTCCAACATTTTCAGAGATCATTTTGTAGTGATTTTCAATTTCACGGTCATTTAGATCTCTCTAAACAAATCGGTAAATGACTGAAAAACAACAAATGATGTCAGAACGTGTTGGAAATTGATGACGTTGCTGTGAATGCTGGATACTGAACCCAAAATGGTCTGGAATTCAAATAAGTTTAAAAAACATTGAAGTGCCCGTGTAACAGATGAGTTCTCGTCCGAAACCCTGATACCCCGAAAGAGATTGTCCAGTTTCTACACGAAGTGCGTCCAGTTTTCGCCGTGACCCTCTCTACTCTTTTACACATGCTATGCGAGTGAAATGATGAAACCATGCCAAGTTCCAACATTTTCAGAGTTCATTTTGCAGTGATTTTCAATTTCACGGTCATTTCGCTCTCTGTAAACAAATAGGTAAATGACTGAAAAACAGCAAATGATGTCAGAACGTGTTGGAAATTGATGACGTCGCTTTGAATGCTGCATACTGAGCCCAAAATAGTCTGGAGTTCAAATAAGTTTAAAAAACATTGAAGTGCCCGTGTAACAGATGAGTTCTCGTCTGAAACCCTGATACTCCGAAAGAGATTGTCCAGTTTGTACACGAAGTGCGTCCAATTTT
>NC_057814.1:628302052-628302692 GCF_018294505.1 Triticum aestivum | reverse complement strand
GCTCTCTACACAAGTCGGTAAATGACTGAAAAACAGCAAGTGATGTCAGAACGTGTTGAAAGTTGATGACGTCGCTTTGAATGCTGCATCCTGAACCCAAAATAGTCTGGAGTTCAAATAAGTTTAAAAAACATTGAAGTGCCCGTGTAACAGATGAGTTCTCGTCCCAAACCCTGATACTCCGAAAGAGATTGTCCAGTTTGTACACGAAGTGCGTCCAGTTTTTGACGTGACCCTCTCTACTCTTTTGCACATGCTATGCGGCTGAAATGATGAAACCATGCCAAGTTCCAACATTTTCAGAGTTCATTTTTAGTGATTTTCAATTTCACGGTCATTTCGCTCTCTCTAAACAAATCGGTAAATGACTGAAAAACAGCAAATGATGTCAGAACGTGTTGGAAATTGAGGACGTCACTTTGAATGCTGCATACTGAACCCAAAATAGTCTGGAGTTCAAATAAGTTTAAAAAAAATTGAAGTGCCCGTGTAACAGATGAGTTCTCGTCCGAAACCTTGATACACCGAAAGAGATTGTCCAGTTTGTACACGAAGTGCGTCCAGTTTTCGCCGTGACCCTCTCTACTCCTTTGCACATGCTATGCGGGTGAAATGATGATACCATGCCAAGTTCCAACAT
>NC_057814.1:628301314-628301969 GCF_018294505.1 Triticum aestivum | reverse complement strand
AGCAAATGATGTCAGAACGTGTTGGAAATTGATGACGTCGCTGTGAATGCTGCATACTGAACCCAAAATAGTCTGGAGTTCAAATAAGTTTAAAAAACATTGAAGTGCCCGTGTAACATATGAGTTCTCGTCCGAAACCCTGATACCCCGAAAGAGATTGTCCAGTTTGTACACAAACTGCGTCCAGTTTTCGCCGTGACCCTCTCTACTCCTTTGCACATGCTATGCGGGTGAAATGATGAAACCATGCCAAGTTCCAACATTTTCAGAGTTCATTTTGTAGTGATTTTCAATTTTGCAGTCATTTCGCTCTCTCTAAAAAAATCGGTAAATGACTGAAAAACAGCAAATGATTTCAAAACGTGTTGGAAATTGATGACGTCGCTTTGAATGCTGCATACTGAACCCAAAATAGTCTAGAGTTCAAATAAGTTTAAAAAACATTGAAGTGCCCGTGTAACAGATGAGTTCTCGTCCGAAATCCTGATACCCCAAAAGAGATTGTCCAGTTTGTACACGAAGTGCGTCCAGTTTTCGCCGTGACCCTCTCTACTCCTTTGCACATGCTATGCGGGTGAAATGATGATACCATGCCAAGTTCAAACATTTTCAGAGTTCATTTTGTAGTGATTTTCAATTTCACGGTCATTTCGCT
>NC_057814.1:628300208-628300798 GCF_018294505.1 Triticum aestivum | reverse complement strand
AAGAGATTGTCCAGTTTGTACACGAAGTGCATCCAGTTTTCGCCGTGACCCTCTCTACTCTTTTGCACATGCTATGCGGGTGAAATGATGAAACCATGCCAAGTTCTAACATTTTCAGAGTTATTTTTCTAGTGATTTTCAATTTCACGGTCATTTACATCTCTCTAAACAAATCGGTAAATGACTGAAAACAGCAAATGATGTCAGAACGTGTTGGAAATTTATGACGTCGCTGTGAATGCTGCATACTGAACCCAAAATAGTCTGGAATTCAAATAAGTTTAAAAAACATTGAAGTGCCAGTGTAACAGATGAGTTCTCGTCCGAAACGCTGATACCCCGAAAGAGATAGTCCAGTTTGTACACGAAGTGCGTCCAGTTTTCGCCGTGACCCTCTCTACTCTTTTGCACATGCTATGCGTGTGAAATGATGAAACCATGCCAAGTTCCAACATTTTGGGAGTTCATTTCGTAGTGATTTTCAATTTCACGGACATTTCGCTCTCTAAACAAGTCGGTAAATGACTGAAAAACAGCAAGTGATGCCAGAACGTGTTGAAAGTTGATGACGTCGCTTTGAATGCTGCATC
>NC_057814.1:628299528-628300198 GCF_018294505.1 Triticum aestivum | reverse complement strand
GGTAAATGACTGAAAAACAGCAAATGATGTCAGAACGTGTTGGAAATTGATGACGTCGCTGTGAATGTTGCATACTGAACCCAAAATAGTCTGGAATTCAAATAAGTTTAAAAAAAATTGAACTGCCCGTGTAACAGATGAGTTCTCGTCCGAAACCCTGATACCCTGAAAGAGATTGTCCAGTTTGTACACGAAGTGCGTCCAGTTTTCGCCGTGACCCTCTCTACTCTTTTGCACATGCTATGCGGGTGAAATGATGATACCATGCCAAGTTCCAACATTTTCAGAGTTCATTTTGTAGTGATTTTCAATTTCACGGTCATTTCGCTCTCTCTAAACAAATCGATAAATGACTGAAAAACTGCGAATGATGTCAGAACGTGTTGGAAATTGATGACGTCGCTTTGAATGCTGCATACTGAACCCAAAATAGTCTGGAGTTCAAATAAGTTTAAAAAACATTGAAGTGTCCGTGTAACAGATCAGTTCTCGTCCGAAACCCTGATACCCCGAAAGAGATTGTCCAGTTTGTACACGAAGTGCGTCCAGTTTTCGCCGTGACCCTCTCTACTCCTTTGCACATGCTATGCGGGTGAAATGATGATACCATGCCAAGTTCCAACATTTTCAGAGTCCATTTTGTAGTGATTTTCAATTTCACGGTCATTTC
>NC_057814.1:628298669-628299518 GCF_018294505.1 Triticum aestivum | reverse complement strand
GTCCAGTTTGTACACGAAGTGCGTCCAGTTTTCGCCGTGACCCACTCTACAATTTTGCACATGCTATGGGGGTGAAATAATAATACAATGCTAAGTTCCAACATTTTCAGAGTTCATTTTGTAGTGATTTTCAATTTCACGGTCATTTCGCTCTCTCTAAACAAATCAATAAATGACTGAAAACAGCAAATGATGTTAGAGCGTGTTGGAAATTGATGACGTCGCTGTGAATGCTGGATACTGAACCCAAAATAGTCTGGAATTCAAATAAGTTTAAAAAACATTGAAGTGCCCGTGTAACAGATGAGTTCTCGTCCGAAACCCTGATACCCCGAAAGAGATTGTCTAGTTTGTACACGAAGTGCGTCCAGTTTTTGCCGTGAACCTCTCTACTCTTTTGAAAATGCTATGCGGGTGAAATGATGAAACCATGCCAAGTTCCAACATTTTCAGAGTTCATTTTGTAGTGATTTTCAATTTCACGGTCATTTCGCTCTCTCTAAACAAATCGGTAAATGACTGAAAAATAGCAAATGATGTCAGAACGTGTTGGAAATTGATGACGTCGCTTTGAATGCTGCATACTGAACCCAAAATAGTCTGGAGTTCAAATAAGTTTAAAAAACATTGAAGTGCCCGTGTAACAGATGAGTTCTGGTCCGAAACCCTGATACTTCGAAAGAGATTGTCCAGTTTGTAAACGAAGTGCGTCCAGTTTTCGACGTGACCCTCTCTACTCTTTTGCACATGCTATGCGGGTGAAATGATGATACCATGCCAAGTTCCAACATTTTCAGAGTTCATTTTGTAGTGATTTTCAATTTCACGGTCATTCGGTCTAAACAAATC
>NC_057814.1:628298111-628298659 GCF_018294505.1 Triticum aestivum | reverse complement strand
CCAAGTTCCAACATTTTCAGAATTCATTTTGTAGTGATTTTCAATTTCACAGTCATTTCGCTGTCTCTAAAAAAATCGGTAAATGACTAAAAAACAGCAAATGATGTCAAAACGTGTTGGAAATTGATGACATCGCTTTGAATGCTGCATACCGAACCCAAAATAGTCTAGAGTTCAAATAAGTTTAAAAAATATTAAAGTGCCCGTGTAACAGATGAGTTCTCGTCCGAAATCCTGATACCCCAAAAGAGATTGTCCAGTTTGTACACGAAGTGCATCCAGTTTTCGTCGTGACCCTCTCTACTCCTTTGCACATGCTATGCGGGTGAAATGATGATACCATGCCAAGTTCCAACATTTTCAGAGCTCATTTTGTAGTGATTTTCAATTTCACGGTCATTTCGCTCTCTAAACAAATCAGTAAATGACTGAAAACAGCAAATGATGTCAGAACGTGTTGAAAATTGATGACGTCGCTTTGAATGCTGCATACTGAACCCAAAATAGTCTGGAGTTCAAATAAGTTTAAAAAACATTGAAGTGCCCGT
>NC_057814.1:628296351-628298101 GCF_018294505.1 Triticum aestivum | reverse complement strand
ATGAAACCATGCCAAGTTCCAACATTTTCAGAATTCATTTTGTAGTGATTTTCAATTTCACAGTCATTTCGCTCTCTCTAAAAAAATCGGTAAATGACTGAAAAACAGCAAATGATGTCAAAACGTGTTCGAAATTGATGACATTGCTTTGAATGCTGCATACCGAACCCAAAATAGTCTAGAGTTCAAATAAGTTTAAAAAATATTAAAGTGCCCGTGTAACAGATGAGTTCTCGTCTGAAATCCTGATACCCCAAAAGAGATTGTCCAGTTTGTACACGAAGTGCATCCAGTTTTCGTCGTGACCCTCTCTACTCCTTTGCACATGCTATGCGGGTGAAATGATGATACCATGCCAAGTTCCAACATTTTCAGAGCTCATTTTGTAGTGATTTTCAATTTCACGGTCATTTCGCTCTCTAAACAAATCGGTAAATGACTGAAAAACAGCAAATGATGTCAGAACGTGTTGAAAATTGATGACGTCGCTTTGAATGCTGCATACTGAACCCAAAATAGTCTGAAGTTCAAATAAGTTTAAAATACGTTGAAGTGCCTGTGTAACAGATGAGTTCTCGTCCGAAACCCTGATACTCCGAAAGAGATTGTCCAGTTTGTACACGAAGTGCGTCCAGTTTTCGCCGTGACCCTCTCTACTCTTTTCCACATGCTATGCGGGTGAATTGATGATACCATGCCAAGTTCCAACATTTTCAGAGTTCATTTTGTAGTGATTTTCAATTTCACGGTCATTTCGCTCTCTAAACGAATCGGTAAATGACTGAAAAACAGCAAATGATGTCAGAACGTGTTGAAAATTGATGACGTCGCTTTGAATGCTGCATACTGAACCCAAAATAGTCTGGAGTTCAAATAAGTTTAAAAAACATTGAAGTGCCCGTGTAACAGATGAGTTCTCGTCCGAAACCCTGATACTCCGAAAGAGATTGTCCAGTTTGTACACGAAGTGCGTCCAGTTTTTGACGTGACCCTCTCTACTCTTTTCCACATGCTATGCGGGTGAAATGATGATACCATGCCAAGTTCCAACATTTTCAGAATTCATTTTGTAGTGATTTTCAATTTCACGGTCATTTCGCTCTATCTAAACAAATCGGTAAATGACTGAAAAACAGCAATTGATGTCAGAACGTGTTGGAAATTGATGACATCGCTTTGAATGCTGCATACTGAACCCAAAATAGTCTGGAGTTCAAATAAGTTTAAAAAACATTGAAGTGCCCGTGTAACAGATGAGTTCTCGTCCGAAACCCTGATACTCCGAAAGAGATTGTCCAGTTTGTACACGAAGTGCGTCCAGTTTTCGCCGTGACCCTCTCTACTCTTTTCCACATGCTATGCGGGTGAATTGATGATACCATGCCAAGTTCCAACATTTTCAGAGTTCATTTTGTAGTGATTTTCAATTTCACGGTCATTTCGCTCTCTAAACAAATCGGTAAATGACTGAAAAACAGCAAATGATGTCAGAACGTGTTGAAAATTGATGACGTCGCTTTGAATGCTGCATACTGAACCCAAAATAGTCTGGAGTTCAAATAAGTTTAAAAAACATTGAAGTGCCCGTGTAACAGATGAGTTCTCGTCCGAAACCCTGATACTCCGAAAGAGATTGTCCAGTTTGTACACGAAGTGCGTCCAGTTTTTGACGTGACCCTCTCTACTCTTTTCCACATGCTATGCGGGTGAAATGATGATACCATGCCAAGTTCCAACATTTTCAGAATTC